>NC_079193.1:55119831-55419831 GCF_029499605.1 Hyla sarda | reverse complement strand
ATCACACATGTAGTTTCATACTGGAAAGAAAAATACAAAGGGAGGACTTGAATGACTGCAAGGGAACGTACATTCAGGTCAATGGTAAACAAGAAACATTGCTGATCCACATTACAAACATGCAACTGACCATCACTTTTAGCATATAACTAAACGTGGAGACTAGAAAAACATATCTGTACAACAATAGTTGCATGAAGGTCACAGAGGAGTCACAGGGGCAACTTTGGCACCTGAAGAGTTGCCACAAAACCAAAAAGAATAAGTAATATATCTGCAGTGTAACAGTGTGCTGTCAGTACTGTGTGTGGGCCCGCACTGCATCTTGTTAACAGTGGTGTGATGTACTGATATACTGAAGTCACTATTGTGTAACAAAATAGGAGTAATGAAAGGCGCAAGTCATCCTACAAAAAATAAGCCCTCATGGATGTTGTAATGCAGAAACACAAGAACAAATAAAAAATAAACACACAAAAAGACTGTGGGTTGGTGTTCTTTCTATTTTCCCTGCAAAACAATTACCGTATGTATCCCAAAATGGTGATGTTAAATAAAACTCCTCCTGCAAAAAACAAGTCCTCATATGGCATATGTCCACAAAAAGAGAAAAACATAGCTCTTGGAATGTAGAAGTAAAGATGCTGTGGACACAGCGTAAAAGGTGATGCTTGCAGGCGCTCTTTCAATTTTCGATTAATTTTGTTAACTCCTGACTGGAAGAGCGCCTACAAGCATCACCTTTTACGCTGTGTCCACAGCATCTTTACTTCTACATTCCTCGACCGTTAGAAGGACGGGACTTGATGCCGGCTGCACTCCATCTACTTTAGCCACATTGTCTGGCTTCAAGCGCATGATGGTGTTGTGTTCATAGTACAATACATAAAGGTGAGGGTACCCTAATGCACCACAGAATACATTCCCTAAAGGAGTAACGGCACATAGTTGCACTTTCTTTTCTGTTTCTTTTTTCTATCTTGCATCCACCATAGCTCTTGGAATGTGACAATGAAGAAACCCATAAAACGTTGTGCTTATTAAAGGGGTACTCCGGTGGAAAACTTTTTTTTTTTTTTTTTATCAACTGGTACCAGAAAGTTAAACATATTTGTAAATTAGGGAAATGTAGATATGTGTAGCTCAACCACAAAAAATGGGCGAGGTTAACTAAAAGCTCTCCCCCACCGAGAGATATAGAAAAATGATAAAAATAGGATATTAGTCCTCAGCTCACCACTACACCACTGAGGAAGGGGCACTACTAATCTGCTTTGAACCCCGAAATGCGTTTGGTGACTGTGATTGAGCCTTTTATATTGGTCTAGTTCACACTACAGCTGCGGTTATACAAGCACTGATCGTATAGTTCCTCTCTGGAGAGATCTCACTTACTATTCATTTATTATATGGTCCTGTATTCAAATCCATCTGCTGAACCGGTGCAGAGCCCTCCATCATTGGATCAATATTTCTATCTGCATGCATCATTGTTATCCAACGTCATCTAGTATCAACTAACCTCCCGCACAAGGTCAGCTGACCTGCCATCAGCTGACCTGCTACGTCAGACGCCAAGAGTTAACTCGCCGGTGAGAGCGGCTGGATATTCAGCGACCAACACTCCGCCCCGGCTAGAGTACACCTGACGCCAAGGGACAGCTCGCCGGTGAGAACAGCTGTATATCCTGTGACCATCACGCCGCCCCGGCTAGAGCGCATTTGTCCATCGTCCATCTGTCCACCAGCGGTGCGGTGAGTGGCACAATCGTGATTTTATTTCTATTTGCAGGCCATTTGGCTGTGGAGTGGAGAAACCGGCAACAGCGATCCAATTCTAATACCCACTATACAAAAAATTCATATGTTATAATCATATACAGCATACGATCTTTTTGCAGGACATTGTTTCAGGCCAATTGTAGGATCTACCCTACAGGACATAACTCCATCATCTATAGGACTGTCACTTTTCATTTACAGGACTTTTGGCATTTTTTATTATTATTTTTTCTATCAAGTCATTTTCTTTCCAGGAGGAACGTTTTATATTTACTTTTATTTTTATTTTTTGTGCACATTGAATTTACTACCATTCTGATCAGAGTAACACTGTATGTCACATCATCACCCAGTGTATCATTATATGGCTGTCAGCCATAATAGATACATTTGTTATTAGGAGTACCTTTCGCTCTGTAGTGTAATAACTTGTTGCATTTTTAATATTTATTACTTTTTAACCAATTTTGCGCCACCGTAGGGCCCTGCGGGAACGCATGATTTAATATCTATTAAATATCATTTATATACCAATTGTGTTTCTCTTTTTCTCTATCATTGATACCAGACATCCCCCATTAATCTTTTTTGGTATTGAGCTGAGGACTAATATCCTTTTTTTATCATATTTGTAAATTACTTCTATTAAAAAAAATCTTAATCCTTCCAGTACCTATTAGCGGCTGTATACTACAGAGGAAATTCTTTTCTTTTGGGATTTCTATTCTGTCACAACCACAGTGCTCTCTGCTGACATCACTGTCCATGTCAGGAACTGTCCAGAGCAGCATATGGTGCTATGGGGATTTTCTCCTGCTCTGGACATTTCCTGACATGGACAGAGGTGTCAGCAGAGAGCACTGTGGTCGTGACAGAAAAGAAATCCAAAAGAAAATAATTTCCTCTGTAGTATACAGCCGCTAATAAGTACCGGAAGTACTAAGATTTTTTTTTAACATAAGCAATTTACAAATCTGTTTAACTTTCTGGCATCAGTTGATAAAAAAAAAACAAAAAAATAAAAAATTAAAAAATTCCACCAGTACCCCTTTAAGAGATGGTACCACTGATGTGGAAGCAGTACAGAAACTTCATGGAAAGAACATAAGAGTACTTGAAACACATTTAAAGGGGTACTCCACAGCTAGACATCTTATCCCATATCCAAGGGATAAGATGTCTGATCGTGGGGCCCCACTGCTGGGGTTCCCCACGATCTCCAACAGCACCCGGCATTCTAAACAAATGGCGGGTTCCTGCAGCAGTGGTCATGACGCCACGGCCATGCCCCCTTCATTCATGTTTATGTTAGGGGGCGTGTCAATCGACACACCCCCACCCATAGACATGGCGTGACATCATGAGGGGCGTGGCCATGACATAACAATCTTGGCCTCCGTCTCCGAGCATTCTGAACAAAATGTTCAAAACCCTGGAGCACCGAAGTATCCCTTTAAGAGGTGGAAAAAATAAAAATAAAAATTTAAAGGGGTTGTCTAGGGAGCAGAAAAATGTATTACCGCTACTGCTCCTCGACACACATCTTGGAAGAATACCTTCTAGGACAAGAAGGGGCAGGTGCCAAATCGTGATCATAAAAAGCCAAAAAAGCTGTCAATGCTACGGCGGCATCATATGGTTATTAGACAAGTGTACGATCACCGTAGATCTGACCCTCTACAGATCAGGACTTTCTGAATCGAGCGGTGGTCATGCCTCTTAGGCAGTCCCATAGACAATGAAAGGAGCTGCAATGCATATACTGGACCGCCATTAAATTCAGAAGGGAGCTTCAGGAATCCCTTTCTCCAATCCGTGGTGCAGCTGTTCCCTCATCCTCCCCTTTCCTTTTCCATAGACTTTTATAGGCAGCAGCTGTAACCTGATCTCTCAGTGAGTTGATAATCCATTTTCATCTCTGCTTACTCACTTGCAGTTTACAAAAAAAAAATCCGTAGATATGAGGCAATATAAGAGAAAGATAGGGTGAGGAAAGTCTCATACGTAGAAAAAAAAAGGATCTTTTATGTAACAAGATACGTTACAAAGTTTCTTATCACATATATGTTTGTACTTATTGATTTATGGTAGAAAACTGAACTGACGATAACACTTTCAACTGTTTGGTGTTTCCTTCTATGTGAACATTAGATAGAAGACTGACATATCAGAGCAGTGTTTCCCAACCAGGGTGCCTCCAGCTGTGGCAAAACTACAACTCCCAGCATGCCCGGACAGCCAACGGCTGTCCGGGCATGCTGGAAGTTGTAGTTTTGCAACAGCTGGAGGCACCCTGGTTGGGAAACACTGCATTATAGTCATGAAATCTCCAGCAAACAATACTCCGATGTCCAAGCAGCCGCCATACCAATCCCCCACTAGAAGCAGTAGTTCATTTTATTGCATATTTGTATTTATTAGTGTATGGGGGATCCGCTATGCTGCTTGCATTGCTATAATGAAATATGAGCCACGGACTGAGATGCCCATTCCTCTAGTCATTATCCTGCCATAGAGAGTAAGAGATAAAATGACTTGAATTTACTAAGCAATTTCTTGAAGAAAGCCTCTCTCAACCAAGCAAGTAATCTTGTTATATTCAATAAGACGACCGCGGCAAAACATTTATACATTTAAATTATACAACGATTCAGGATATTGTTCCTCCAAGCCCCGTTCTGTGACCTTTGCTGATAGATATAGAGACATATTTATTACACTCAATTTGATATTAGTGTAGGGGGAAAAAATCTAGGAAAATGCAGATATTAAACAGTTTCCGGCAATGCTATCAGGGATACACGCAATTTACTGGATGTCGCGGCTGAAGTAACCATTGTATGTCGGATTGTGACTACATTATAGAGAGGGGTTAGGAATGTGGCGCAGGGGGATTCGAACCAGGTTCTGCTATATCACAGGGGGTGACATCATCGCCATTCCAGCACTGCAAGCAACTGGCTGGAAATGATTAAGGGCGCAAGTGCTAATTCGTAACCCTTTCCCTACTCACCAAGCCACTATATGAGCCCAAATGGAGAACTACAAATAGGTCATTACCGAGAAAATCATTCAGCTAGAATTGGTTTTCCAATTACTTCTCATTTAATACTGGAAGGATAACGGAATGGAGAACGGTCAACAGTCTGGGTTGAAAAAGAAATCTGGAGAAAAGGGCATCTAGAAAAGTGCAAATGAACAAGGATAGAGAGAGAGGAGAGAGAGGGAGGGAGAGAGAGAGAAAGAAATGAGACAGATAGATAGACAGCTAAATAATAGATAGATCAATAAAGACAGACAAACAGATCGATAGATAATAGATAGATTCCAGATGCCGTAACATCCAGTTCTCCCTTGTAGCCCTCAGCGTCTTGGACCGGGGCAGACCAAATCCAGAGGTTATGAAAGAACAGAATAGTCCAGCGCTGTTTAGTCGGCAAATTATGAGGAATTTTTAAAGCAAAAAACACACAGGTACAGACCAGGTGACGCGTTTTGGCCGCTAGTACACAGCCTTAGTCATGACTAAGGCTGTGTACTAGCGTCCGAAACGCGTCACCTGGTCTGTACCTGTATGTTTTTTGCTTTAAAAATTCCTCATAATTTGCCGACTAAACAGCGCTGGACTATCCTGTTCTTTCATAATAGATAGATAGACAAATAGATGGATGAGAGAGATAGATAGATAGATAATATAGACAGACAAATGATAGATAGATAAATCTTGATACTGGAAAGACTCAGAATAATGGAATGGAGAACGGTAAACAGTCTGGGTTGAAAAGGAAATCTGGAGAAACGAGCATCTAGGAAAGTGCAAATGAACAAGGATAAGTAGAGAAAGAAAGAAAAAAAAAGTAAAGGGAAAGAAAGGAAAAGAAAAGAAAGAAAGAAAGAAAAGGAATCAAGAAAGAAAGGAAAAGAAAAAAGGAAAGAAAGAAAAGAAAAAGGAAAAAAAAAGAAGGAAAGAAAAAGGAAAATGAAAAAGAAAAGGAATGGAAAGCAAAAGAAAAAAGAAAGAAAGGAAAGAAAGAAAGAAAAAGAAAGGAAAGGAAAGCAAAAGAAAAAAAAAGAAAGAAAGAAAGAAAGAAAGAAAAGAAAGAAAGAAAAAGAAAGGAAAGGAAAGAGAAAGAAAGAAAGAGAAAGAAAGAGAAAAGTAAAGAAAATAAAAAAAGAAAAAGGAAAAAAGGATAGATAGATAGATAGATAGATAGATAGATTCCAGCTGTTGGCTGTCCGGGCATGCTGGGATTTGTAGTTTTGCAACAGCTGGAGGTCCACAGTTTGGAGACCATTGTGATAGAAGCAGAATTCCCTAATGGGATTATCTCAACCATTGACCTCAAACATGGTGCTTCACTTCACAAAAGCCTAATATTAGGCCCGATATGATAGAAAAAATAATTATGAAGGTAAACAGTGATATCAGGATCAGCTGGACAAACAGTTTACAGTCTGCAGTTCCGCCATTATTCCCCAACCGTACAGCCCTGGACCAGCCACTTGCCATGCACACCTGTAATTTCCAGCAGTACATAATGGATATGATAAAATCCAGTGAAAAACTACAGAGATCTATTTACACAGGTGCCGTGCTGCTCGCCGTGTATTTTCCTATATGTACCTGCAAACCCGAGACACAGCTTCATGACAGGATGATGAAATGGCTGCTGGGGTTTTCTCTCCAAAAATTCATTAAAGTGTACGCATTTTCATCATAAGAATGATTATCCTAATATAAAACACAGAAGCTGCACCGAAATTAGAAAAAAATATGTAGAATTTTTTTTTTTTTTTTAAGTTTAAACAACTTTACTTAAAGGGGAAAACTCATTAGAAACAACTTCATAATGCAGTTCCCAGGGCGATCAGCTGATCACTTCCAGTCCTACTCCTACCATTTCTGGCACATTCCTGGTTGTTTGGCCCAGGGAATGACCAACTGTCCTTCTTTTACAAGAAAGTCTGCTTTGATGGGGGTCCTAATGGGGGGGACCCCCTTTCTATTATGATCATGTGCCCTAATAAGGTATGGGGACACAAGTTGTCATTGTCCTTTAAGTGTCTAAGAAAAAAGTGGAACAGCACTGAGAGATGCCATCATTTCCAGATTGATGGGGTCCTATTGCCAGGACCTCTATGATTCTCAAAACCAAGAGGCCTTGTTCTTTCTTAAATAGTACCTGTCATATCCCACACAAAAAAGTTATATGTTGATTATACTAATTTATGTACATATCATTTGTATTTGTCTAGCACCTATATTTTTCTCACAAATACCTTCTATCTGTTGCTCACTTGGTTTTTTATCCTGTGCTCTGGAAGGGGCGTATCTGCCTCTGGCCGTCACTCTGCCTGACTCCTTTCTCCGTGGGTCTGCTGTGCTGGGTCTCATACAATCACTGCAAGCTGCTGTGTAACCCCTCCTATCTGTTTTCAAACAGGAGTTTGATAGGACAGGATTAAGCACAGAGGAGTGTTAGTCCCGCCTTCACTTGCTGGACTTTGTCCCTGCCTGTGCTTCAGCTGGGGCAAAGATGATGCTGCAGCCGGACAGGATTATTTTCTGGGTGACACAGGGACCCCTAGTGTTTTTTTTTTTTTTTTTTTTATAAGCCATGATTTCTATAAAAAGGAACAAAACTTTCTTATCAAGTATATTAGAAAGGTGAATGTTTTGCCACAATGTTAAACATATAAAATGTTTTTGAATCTTACAGTGCCTATTTAAATGCATACAACAGTTTTCCCCCTGCACATTCACGCCCATCCACCCACTGTGTGGGGTACTAAAACACAGATCTCTTTGTCCAAGCTAAGCTGTACAGCACACTGGATGGACTGTAGCGCCACTTTGCAGGAAAAAAAGTCAAGGGGACCACAGTCCCTTTTTTCACACATATTGGAAAAGGCAGATTAGGTCAACAAAAATTAGAGGAGAAAAAGGGAGAGCACTTCTTGTTATAAAAGAGAGATAATCAGTATAAAAGTGAAATAAGACAGCAGCTCACCAGACGTGATTGTGTGACGTCATACACAACAATGGTGAGTGCATCAAGAGGTAGTGTATCCGCAGCCCTCCGGCTAGGCAACGTATTCAATTGGTCTGACTTCAAGGAGAACACCGGCTCCACATGGCGCAGGATACAAAAGGAATGGAGATCAGATAAAATCGAGATAATTTATTTCCCAAGATGCAACGCGTTTCGCTGCGGGAAAGCAGCTTCATCAGGCATGAGAGGGAATGAGTACTTTATAGGAGTGGTAGTTTGTTACGTCAGTACAAGGAAGGGAGAGGGAACATTTGGAATAAGTAATGTGATATATGTTTTTGATATGTTTCTCCTGTAATTGTTACAATACATAACAAACCACCACTCCTATAAAGTACCCATTCCCTGTCATGCATGATGAAGCTGCTTTCCAGCAGCGAAACGCGTTGCATCTTGAGAAATAAATTACCTCGATTTTATGTGATCTCCATTCCTGTTGTATCCTGCACCATGTGGAGCCGGTGTTCTCCTTGAAGCCAGACCGATTGAACAAAAATTAGAGACCACTGCAGGAGCAAGCAAAGAGATTGCTGGGGTTATTCAGTCTCAGGATAGCCCATCAATATAAGACTGATAGGTGGTAAACTCCCAGCACCTTTTTTGATCAGGGGCCACAGAGCTCATTCGAGTGATGCAATCTCTTCACTGTTTACTTTGGTTAGAGCGGTTCATACTTTCAAATAAAATCAGTCGTGGTCTGAACACTCTCTTGACATGTTTGTCTTACATGTCCGGGTATTTTCCGCTTTAAGTTCATATATGAATAGGTAGGGTACAACAAGTTATACTTATAATGTGCTTCCTTGCTTCCTTTTGGATATACAGTGACCCCCTGACCTACGATGGCCCCGACATACGATCATTTCAAGATACGATGGCCTCTCAGAGGCCATCGCATGCTGAAGGCAGCATCAACATACGATGCTTTTGTATGTCGGGGCCATCGCATAAACGGCTATCCGGCAGCGCAGTCTGCTTCAGCTGCTGCCGTATAGCCGTTTACGGTGCGCCGTGTGCCCTGATGATCACTTACATGTCCTCGGGGCTCCGGCGCATCCTCTTTGGGGTCCCCTGCTATGCTGGCGCTCTCCTTCAACGTCATCATGTCGTCGCGCACGCCGTCCCGTCATCCAATAGGAGTGGCGTGCGTAGCGACGTGATGACGGAGAGCGAGGATCCTGGGCCGCAGAGACGTTCCGGAGCGACGGGGACACCCCAGGGATGCGGCGACAGCGATGGAGGGCGACATCCAGGGCAGCTGTGACGTGTCCAGAGCAGAGGGGACACGTGAGTATTACCTCCTATACTTTACATTGCACGGATCCCTCAACATACGATGGTTTCAACAAACAATGGTTCATTTGGAACAGATTACCATCGTATGTTGAGGGACCACTGTATAGCCGCTCCTCTCCCCCGACTCATTGCCTAGGTTATGAATCCTCGCTCCACTCTAGAAGCTGTGGCAGGCCAGTGAGGCCACTCTTTCTGCATTCTAGGGTCAGGAGCAAGGATCAGCTAGCGCCTTTGAAACTAGGTCCCCAGGCCGGCCACTTTATCAGCACTAGAGAATGCATTGGGCCTACAATTTTGTTATAAAAGGGGAATGTTACAACTGCTGTTACCCTGACTTGTCATCACTATCTCCTAGGCTGCAAGGACCAGTGCTGTGCAGAGAGCAGGAAGTAGCTGCAGGCTCAGCGCAGCACAGAGGTGAAAAAGGTAGATGGGAATACCTCTTAATATATGGCATCTCTTTTTAGGATGCACTGCAAATCCTGTCCACAGGAAAAGGGATAACAAGCTGATCGTGAGGGTCTGACTGCTGGGGCCACCACCATCGATCACAAGAATAGAGGAAAATTGTCTACCTGAATAAAAAAAAAAGGAGCCATGTATGTGTGCGGCCCTTTAAATATGCCATAAATCAATACAAAAAAAACAAACAATGGCTTTACTTCAAACTGCAATGTATGAGCCTGGCCGAGATAGCCTAATGATTTTAGCCTGCATGATTTTCCTATAGCTTGTCTTTTTTTCCCCCCTTTTCTTTACATACCCAGTATGAGCTTAGACCCACTTTTCCATTGAAGCTAATACTGAAAATATTCCCCACAATGCTTAAGCATTCAGAAAAACACAGCAGGTTATAAAAGCATAAACTACACTCCTACACGAAGCACCATTCCAGGAAAAAACATAGAAACACGGCATTATATTTAGACAAAAATAGAAGCTTTATGTGTATTCAGCCTTCCACATACATTGGTAAATTCTGTCAAAAGCTGTTTTTTATTTTTATTTTTTGAGGAGGGGGCATTGTATGTTACCTTATATCAGCGTTTCCCAACCTGGGTGCCTCCAGCTGTTGCAAAACTACAACTCCAAGCATCCTACTATATAGTCCAACATGCTGGGAGTTGTGGTTTTGAAACAGCTGGAGGCACCCCTGGTTGGGAAACATTGACCTCTACTATATACTACTATATAGCCCAACATGCTGGGAGTTGTAGTTTTGCAACAACTGGAGGCACCCCTGGTTTGGAAACACTGCCCTAGATTTACTGCTCTTTTTCTGTAGGATTATACCGTCTATATGGTTTTCTATAAACATTACTGCCAAGTGTTATGTGAAACACATTGAATATTAATGTCTTAGAGCCCACTAGTCCGTGCCGTCCTAAAAGCCTGAACCCTGGGGGAATAAAGGAATCAGTGAGTGTGTGCTGCGGGGACGACTCTTGGGGTAATTACTATGTATATGATGAGGTGATCAATGAGGTCTTCGGTTCATTATTGATATTGAGTAAGTACCGCCACACAGTGAACTGTAATACAGTAATGTTATGCAGCCTTCCAACATTGAAATCATTAACTGTACTGGCTGGTAATACTAATTTTTCCAACATATAATTATTTTCCAGTATCTAAAAAATACTCCTATACTAAAGCATCTTATCATACTGTCATAGGGAGACGGGGCACCAAGTGACCCATGGTGAATGTGGGAAACTATTCCACAGTCTCTAAAGACCAAAACTGGTTGGGCCACCAAAAAGACACCCCATTTGCCTGATGGTGACTAGGGTTGCCACCTTTCTTGCAAAAAAAATACCAGCCATGCTAATTTACATAATTATATATGCGTGACATCACAGGATACACATATGTGGGGAAAATTTTGTTCTATTCTGACCCCTATAACTTTTTTTTCTTCATTTTTTGTGCCCCGATCTGTAGTTTTTAACAGTACCATTATTGTTTACATTTTTTGTGACTTTTTGATCGCTTTTTTCTATCCCAGCATGCCCTGATATAGCCTATAGTAGTATATAGTATAGGTCAATGTTTCCCAACCAGGGGTGCCTCCAGCTGTTGCAAAACTACAACTCCCAGCATGTTGGATTATATATAGTAGTATATAGTATAGGTCAATGTTTCCCAACCAGGTGTGCCTCCAGCTGTTTCAAAACTACAACTCACAGCATGTTGGACTATATAGTAGTATATAGCAGTGGTCTTCAACCTGCGGACCTCCAGCTGTTGCAAAACTACAACTCCCAGCATGTTGGATTATATATAGTAGTATATAGTATAGGTCAATGTTTCCCAAAATGGGTGCCTCCAGCTGTTGCAAAACTAAAACTCCCAGCATGTTGGACTATATAGTAGTATATAGTATAGGTCAATGTTTCCCAACCAGGTGTGCCTCCAGCTGTTGCAAAACTACAACTCCCAGCATGTTGGACTATATAGTAGTATATAGTATAGGTCAATGTTTCCCAACCAGGGGTGCCTCCAGCTGTTGCAAAACTACAACTCCCAGCATGTTGGACTATATAGTAGTATATAGTATAGGTCAATGTTTCCCAACCAGGGGTGCCTCCAGTTGTTTCAAAACTACAAGTCACAGCATGTTGGACTATATAGTAGTATATAGCAGTGGTCTTCAACCTGCGGACCTCCAGATGTTGCAAAACTACAACTCCCAGCATGCCCGGACAGCCAACGGCTGTCCGGGCATCTTGGGAGTTGTAGTTTTGCAACATCTGGAGGACCGCAGGCTGAAGACCTCTGGTATATAGTATAGGTCAATCAATGTTTCCCAACCAGGGGTGCCTTCATCTTTTTCTTTCACAACCAAGAACAGTTGTGGAAAAGCATTTCTGTATCTGTCACCATTAGGGTTGCCACCTGGCCGGCCATTGCATTACTGGTATTTTTTATATAAAAATACCGGCAGGGTGGCCAAAATACCGATGTGGCAACCCTAATGGGGATAGACAGATAGATATTAGATATATATGAGATAGACAGATCGATATTTGTCACAAGAGTTATAGGATGCCATGGTTGGCAAGTCTCTTTGCCCCATAAGAGTAAATGCATATATATGTTATCTAGTCTCATTGTAATAACACTATCCCATAAGCAGCCAACATAATCAAACACTTTTTTTCACTGTAAGTAAATGTAAAGGTCCAGTACTCCCGGAAATGACTGAATGTACGGTACATAAATCCTGCGCCACTTTCTTGACTATATTCCAGAGTAGTGCGGGCCGGCTGTCAGGATCCTGGTTATCACACAGTAGATTATGTATGAAATATTATAACGTGATTTCTTCCCTTCAGATTTCCATTAATGGCAATTACAAATGCAAGAGAGAAATCTTCGTCTGTCCGACGCCCATATCAATCAGGACGCGGCTTTTGAAGTGAGCTCTGCCAGACGACCGGGCTTCTTGTCAACAGATGGGGTACTTGCTACTCAGTTTATAAGATCTGGACTGTCCTGCTAATAAGATTTCATCAAAGCGGTGTATTATAGCCTCAAGGTATCTGACTGAATCTGATGAAGCCCCACAATGCTATTTATCGGATTGGTAAAACTGAGCCAAGCACAAAAGAAGTCAAGAAGAATACATTCTTCACCAAGACCACAGCTGAACGGGATGAAAACAGTGCCATGCCATCTGACACTTGCAGAAAATACATGACTCATTCCCTTTAAAGATAAAAAAGAACAAAAAACACTTAAACCAACCAAGACACTGGAACCTATTAGAAAGGGTAAGTCTCAAGACTCAACATTTATCTATGAAACCTGCTATACGCCATATCTTCTCCGAAGCCATGCAATCTTGGCAATAATCTCATCTCACATAGTACATATGAGGGATAGAGAAAACAATGCTGACATTTAGGCCTAATGTACATGACAACGACACCAACCTAAACTAGGCTATATACATCTACATGAGGCCTTAGGGACAGGTAAACTGATACCCATTATTAAAGGATGGTGACATAGGTCAACATAGAAATTGCCATACACATGATAAGCCCACGAACTGCTAGCAACCGAACACCCTCATACATATGAATGACCGGCTGAGCTGAACATGCAAAAATTTGGTGGAGCAGTAGCGTATGCTTGGCCACCATTCTCTGTCTTGGCCACCACTCTAATCACTGTCTATGGGACTTATAAACCTTGCAGAGGGCTTGGCTATATTCTGAAGTCCCATAGAGAAGAAATTAAGTAGTGGGAAACCATGTGCACTGCTGCTCCATTTATTTGGAGGACAAGGAACCAGCATTCTCATAATCTGTCAGGGTTCCAGTGGTCAGACCCCCCCATCTACCAGCAAATTATCCCCTATCTTGTGGAATAACCCCTTTAAAAGGAACTACCTATTAGGTTCTTTCACACTACAAAATCCTCCGTTTTTAAACATCCGTAGGAAGATCCGCGTGAAAATCAGCTCAAAACGTCAGTAACAAAATCCTATACGTCCGTTAAAAAATCCCATTATAGTCTATGGGATTTTCTAATATCCGTATGAATCTGTTATAGTCAGTTATTGATAACTGACGTTAGTTTGTTACGGAAGATAGTTACGGAAGAAATAGCTCATGAACTATTTCTTCCGTAACTAATGTCCGTTATCAATAACGGACTATAACGGATCCATACGGATATTAGAAAATCCCATAGACTATAATGGGATTTTCTAACGGACGCATAGAATTTTGTTACTGCCGTTTTCAGCTGATTTTCACACGGATCTTCCTACGTATGTTTAAAAATGGAGGATTTTGTAGTGTGAAAGAAGCCTAAGAGAAACACACATTACCTACAATTCCTTGCCATCCAATATCTGGGAAGAGCATTGAACCAAAAATATGCAACTTACCCATTGTATACGTGTCCGCACATAAACATACAGACAAACACGTACGCTATATTTTTATTTACAAGGCAATTCCCTGGGACACCTGCTCCAGCTAAAAGCTATACAAATGCCTGTCCTTCACAATAGACGCTCCGTCATCCCTCAGTGCAGCTTGAACTTGGCAGCTCATTTTTTTAGCGAGACGCAGGCCAAGGTTGATATGTTTATATAAAAACCCATTTCCAGTGTAATCTAAAGTCAGCGGAAGAAGCCAACACAAGGGAGACAAAGCAGAGCCGGCAGTGTAAGCGTTAACTTCCATCTCCATCCAGAATGCCTGTGCAAGCATTGATTTTACAAATGCTCGAATAAGAGAACAGCTGCTACTTGTCAAAGCACAACCCAAACCTTCCAGCATACGCCCTTCCCAAACACGTCCAGCCGTTTCACACCCAACTGCCGCCATGCCACACTGGCCCTGTGCACTCCCAAAACCAATGTGTCCTGTGCAGGGAGGTGACAAGGGTGACAACCGGTCACCTGCTCGGACATTCTGCTGTCACAACGCAAGACAAACACTACAAGAATCTCATCGTGTGAATAGAAGCAGGGAAAGTGAACCACCACGTGCACATGCCCACCCTGCTCACCAGGCGTACAGCAGCATCCGCTTTATATATAAATATTTAACCTTTTCAAGAGTATAAAACGTATATGTCAAAGGCAAACACAAACATTGTGTGAACCAAGGGACGATCACAGAGAAGAATTGAGAAGAATGAAGAATTAATGCAACTTAAGGCTATGATTTTCAATAGGGAACAAAAAAACGTATTGATCTATTTAAATAGGTCGTCCGTCGTAAAACAACTTATTCCCTAGCCACAGGATAGGGGATAAGTGTCTGATCACAGGGGGGGTCCGACCGATAGGACCCCCGCGATCTCCTGATCTTGAGCGCTGGAGAGACCAGAGTGCTGTGCTCCTCTCAGGGAGCTGGGGTGCTGGGGAGGAAAACACCTCTTCCTATACGGTGGATAGTTTTCATGCAGATTGTGACAGAAAATCCATATAAAAGGGCGCATGCAAGCCCTAGATCCTTACTTTGTACAAGTCATTCCATTTAAATCCACTCCTGGCTTTGGCTCACAAAAGCGAATGAAAAACTGACAAAAACTAATATTTTCCAAAATATTTTGGGGGAAATTTATCATTGTCTGTGTAAATCATGCTCTTTTTACCCCATTTGCCTGGATATACATCATGTGTCCTTGCCCCACATTTATTTAAAGGGGTTCTCCACCATAAGGTGATTTTAGTGCGTACCTGGCAGACAGTAATGGACATGCTTAGGAAGGATCTGCGCTTGTCTTGGGGCTAAATGGCTATGTCATGAGATTACCATAATACTGTGGCGAGCTTTTTGTGAACTGGTATTTCCTGTTTGACTTTTCTTTTTTTGACTACAAATCCCACAATTCCATTTTCCTACCTCTCACACATCAGCCACCCCACACATTGAAACAAAAGACCTGTGGTTTTCAATCATGGTGCCTCCAGCTGTTGCATTAGTTGCAGATTGATCCCTCCACCCACTGAAGCAGACAGGCTCCATGTCATCAGCTGACTAGTGAGTCAGGTCTCGACCGCATTGCAACCTGGGAAAAATCTGAGACAAGTGTCATTTTGTATGCTGGTAAAAATAAATATTGGAGTGAAAATCACATAAGAATTGTGAGAAAACCGTCACACACAGGTACAGACACTATATTATGAACTACACTAACTTTACAGTCCCTGTAGCATAGTCAAATAAAAAAAAATCCTGGAATACCCCTTTAAAGTAGATGTTGACCGATTTCGAAATAAAGTCGGGGCAGGGTGAGATTGAGCAAAAAATTTGTGTGTTGGCGTAAATATTTGACAATTTTAAAAACGTTTCAAGTGATAAAACTACCGACCATTGCAAAAAGTTAACCATGGCACACTGCCTTCAAGGAAATTCTTTTCTTTTTGAAACACAGAACTGTCTGCCGACATCACGAGCACAGTGCTCTCTGCTGACATCTCTGTCCATTTTAGGAACTGTCCAGAACAGCATATGTTTTCTATGGGGATTTCCTTTTACCCTGGACAGTTCCTAAAATGGACAGAGATGTCAGCAGAGAGCACTGTGCTCATTATGTCAGCAGACAGCTCTGTGTCTCAAACGGAAAAGAATTTCCACTGTAGTATTCAGCAGCTAATAAGTACAGGAAGGATTAAGATTTTTTTAATAGACGTAATTTACAAATCTATTTAACTTTCTGGCACCAGTTGATTTAAAAAAAAAAAAAAAAAAAAAAAAGAGTACCCATTTAACTCCTTCCCTATTGCTGTCACTGGGGAAAATATGTGCTAAATCTACAGCATTTCTGCAAAATTTGCGCAGATTTCTTATGCAGTCTGTGGGGTGAAGCCTCTACAAATGCATCCACTGCATATTTTCTGAAAAAAAAAAAAAAAATACACAACTATCACTAATACACACATGCATTTTCACTAAAACCACCAGAGAGGTTGTCATCCGCAGTGAAGCTGCCATCATTCTGCGTTATGCCGATACAGTATATGAATAGTAATTTAATTTTGATAGCTTTTAGCGCATCATTATTTTCCTTAGGGATTAAAAGGCCTGTATATTAAAGTTCAGTCAGAATGTAATCTTTTCATACCCAGTATGTATTTTCAGCTCTAAACCGTCAGCATGCGTCCAACGTGAAGATATTTATAGCTCAGGAACCCAAATCCATGATTTATGAGCGCAGTTTCACTACCTTACCCCACAGAGTTTTTATGACGCAGTGCAACGACAACGTTACATTCTAATTCCAGCTCGACTGCTAAAAGCAAACCAGCCAATGTCAATATTTAAACCCAAATTTTCGAAGTTCTCGGCTGCCTGGCTAAAACAGCACAGCCCGCATCTGTCTTTTTCAGTCAAATTAGCACAGCAACCCTGTACTGTGACTAATCTACACCGGAAAATGGATCCACTCTCAGGCATGTTAAAATGGAATGAAATGCAGGGCTTGCTGGAGAGAGCTGTCATGTAACATTACCAAACCATTTGCTTGCATTTGGCTAAATAGCTTTAACTGTTCATCGCCTGTATGAGGAGGAAATGTGGGGCAGAACAAGTCCCTGCAGCTACAAGGGGAGTACAGTAAGACAGCTTTCATCTGCCAACTATAGAACCTGACATGGATTATACCACAAGCCAGATAGTCAGAGATGGGAATGTAAAACATATCCCTGCAGAACCCTGTAGATAGGTGGCCCCAAAATATGTCACCATCTAAAAAAATAAATAAAAAAATTGGTCATTGTACAGTGATCCCTCAACTTACAATGGCCTTAACATACAATAGTTTCAACATACAATTGTCTTTTCTGGACCATTGTAACTTAAAACCAGACTCGACATACAATGTACAGACAGTCCAGATCTGTGAAACATGTCAATGGCCGGAAGAACTGACCAATCAGAATGGGTATTCACTGGTAAAACACCTGTATTACTGAAGTGTATGCACTGACTGGTGTCTGGTAGCGCCCCCTACAGAACAGGGAGGTATTACATGCTCTGTACTACTCTTTACCTGTATTACTGAAGCGTATGCACTGACTGGTGTCTGGTAGCGCCCCCTACAGTACAGGGAGGTATTACATGTTCTGTACTACTCTTTACCTGTATTACTGAAGCGTATGCACTGACTGGTGTCTGGTAGCGCCCCCTACACTACAGGGAGGTATTACATGTTCTGTACTCTTTACCTGTATTACTGAAGTGTATGCACTGACTGGTGTCTGGTAGCCCCCCCTACAGTACAGGGAGGTATTACATGTTCTGTACTACTCTTAACCTGAACCACAGTTAGCTGCTCCTTTGGACACCAAGTAAGGGCGGATTTACAGCTCCAGCAGCTCTTTCTTACTTTTATATGTAAGGACTTCCTGACTTTTTCCTATTTTTGGATGACATTTTCATGGCTTCAGAACCAATTACTGGGTTTCCATAGAGTTATGGTCTCAACTTACAATGGTCGTCCTGGAACCAATTAATATTGTAACTTGAGGGATCACTGTATATGATTCATAATTTTGCTAGAAATAAGGGGTACACTCGCTATTCTGAGCCAAATCTTCTCTAAACTGAATCCTTTAAGAGGTTGTCCAACTTATTGGTAGGGGATTAACCCCAGAAACCCAAACTGATGAACTGTTCATCAAGGACCCGCAACACACACTGAAAAAAGGAAGGGCTCTATACAATGTGTAATGACTATTCACTTCAATGGTGCTGAGCTGCAGTTAAAGGGGTATTTCGGTCCAATATATATATTTTTTTTACCGTAATCAACTGGTGCTAGAAAGGTAAACAGATTTTTTAATTTCTTCTATTTAAAAATGTTAATCCTTCCAGTACTTATCAGTTGCTGTATGCTCCACAGGAAGTTCTTTTATTTTTGAACTTCCTTTCTGTCTGACCACAGTGCTCTCTGCTGACATCTCTGTCCATGTTAGGAATTGACCGGAGTAGGAGCAAATCCCCATAGCAAACCTCTCCTGCTCTGGACAGTTCCCGACATGGAGAGAGGTGTCAGCAGAGAGCACTGGGATCAAACAGAAAGGAAGTTCAGAAATAAAAGAACTTCTTGTGGAGCATACAGCAACTGATAAGAACTAGAAGGATTAAGATTTTTAAATAGAAGTAATTTACAAATCTCCACGAAAGCAACAGAAAAAGGGGAGAGCACTCTTAAGAGCAATATCACCTTATATAAGCAAAGTGGTCCTCGGTGACCTCTGTCAGTGTCTCCTGCGGGGTGCACATATGACAGTGTGAAGTATACAATGTAAATACAAAAAAGAGCACATACGTGCACTCACCGCAAAGCAGAGACAATCAAGCCTGGAGGTCCGGTGGCGATGACGGGGTGCTGGGTCTCGGCATCGGAGGCTACGCAGGCTGTTTAGCAGATAGATGCGTTCTTCTTCCGGCCTCGGAGAGGCCGGAAGAAGCACACATCTATCTGCGAAACAGCCGGCGTAGCCGCCGAGGGCCACACACCAGCGCCGATGCCGAGACCCGGCATCCCGTCATCGCCACCGGACCTCCAGGCTTGATTGTCTCTGCTTTGCGGTGAGTGCACGTATGTGCTCTTTTTTGTATTTAATTTACAAATCTTTTTAACTTTTGCCACCAGTTCATTTATAAAATATTGTTTTCCACCAGAGTACCCCTTTAACCAAAACAGCCACTACACAATGTATGGAGTTATATGCTTCTGTCTCCATTCATTGTGAATGTCGTTGCGAAGCTGTAGGGAACAGCTGATTTGCGTGGGTGTCAGATCCTTACCAATGAGAGATTCATAGCTTATCCTCGGGATAGGCAATTAATAAAACAAAAAATTCTGGAAAACCCCTTTAATAGAAGGGGGTCCTCTGTTTGGGATCCTCATCTCTTGGTCAAAGGGAAATGTGGTTAAAAAGAGGAAAACTTCCTCAGAAGGACCTGTCCTGTACTGAATTATACAGAAAACCCACTGATTTAAATAGGAGGAAATACTGAACCCTTACTGATACGTTTTCCACAAATTATTGCAAGTTCCTGGTGGTCTCGAAAGGCTGATACTTTGTAATCTGATTATTGTCAAGTGACCCTTCTAACTAGTAAAAACAAAAACAAAAAAAACCTTTAGGATAGGGTCACATGTAACGGATCCGTGCCTCCAGCTGTCCGACACAGGGACAGGAGAGTCTGGAAGCGCATGAACAGTGTACTCAGACATCGTGGCTGCTCCGCAATGACTGAGAACACTGCGAGTGCACGTGGTGACTCCCAGGTCCCTGTGCGGCTGTTCATAGCGGTGGATTGTGTGGCTGTTCATAGCGGTGGATTGTGCGGCTGTTCATAGCGGTGGATTGCTGCTGTAAACTGGAGGCACACTACAGGGTTAAGCATAAAATATGCTGCGGATCCGTTACATGTGACCTTACCCTTAAAGTATATTCAGACAGAATAGGACCTTAGTATAGCATTTGTATAACTATCTTTTAGTGTCCAGTAAAAGGTCTCAGTACCCTGCCCCCTCCCCAAATCAAAACTCTCAGAATATCTGAGGATATAAAAAAAAAAAATTTTTCCCCATTTTCAATAACTGTCGATCAAAAGTTTTCCCTCCCAACACCCTCACATACATAAATGTTCAGCACAACCTCCCATGTGTATTCTCTATGAAGAGGGGAGGGGTAAGCTGCAACCAGACAGGTCAGATGGTGGCTTATTCCCCCCCATAACAATAGGCAGTAGATCCAGCTGATGTTACTCTAAGGTGCATGGGCCCCTATACGTCACTTCCCTCTTGAACCAAATAATGAAGTGAACTTGTACCAAAGAAAAGGAAATGATCTCCCACCAAACAAAAACAATGGACGTGTGTCCCAAAAATCCAACCAGACTGATCTATCAAGAAGGGTCTCTTGGCTCCCACAGACAGCAGATCATGGCAGATTAAAGAATCTTTAACATCTATGAAAAGTTTACAATTGTGTTCTTTAGGATTTCGGATCATCACGTTCTATCACAGTAACTGATATGGATGAAAGAATGTAACTTTACTATTCTACATTTCTGCACATGAACGGAACACTTTCCACTCCACCCTTCCCTATACTAGCTGAGCCCTGTAGTTTCTCCGCAACGAAAGTGGAAACTAAGAAACAACACTCAAAAGCCGCTTATTTTGGGCTATATTTTTGCCACGTCAACTGTACAATACTTATTCTTAGATGTGAGTCAAAATCAGACTTTTTCACTTGGGCACCTTGTATTTTTGTCTGCACTAAGTTCGGCCACAGCACAGATTTAGGTCTCTGTATAAGCCGCAATAACGTGTCAATCGGAAACAAAACAGCAGTAAACACAATTGGTCTAACATATAAAAGAAAGGAACTACAAGGTAAAAAAGTTGTCAACAGTTGTCTATACTTAAAGTTAAAGGGGTACTCCGGCGGAAATTTTTATTTTTTATTAACTGGTGCCAGAAAGTTAAACAGATTTGTAAATTACTTCTATTAAAAAATGTTAATCCTTCCAGTACTTATTAGCTGTTGAACTGTCCAGAGTAGGAGAAAATCCCCATAGAAAACATATGCTGCTCTGGACAGTTCCTAAAATGGACAGAGATGTCAGCAGAGAGCACTGTGGTCATGATGTCAGCAGAGAGCTCCGTGGTCATGATGTCAGCAGAGAGCTCTGTGTTCCAAAAAGAAAATCATTTCCTCTGTAGTATTCAGCAGCTAATAAGTACTGGAATGATTAAGATTTTTTAATAGAAGTAATTTACAAATCTGTTTAACTTTAAAGGGGTACTCCGGTGGAAAACAGATTTTTTTTTTCTAATCAACTGATGCCAGAAAGTTAAACAGATTTGTAAATTACTTCTATTTAAAAACCATAATCTTCCAGTACTTATCAGCTGCTGTATGCTCCACAGGAAGTTGTATAGTTCTTTTCTGTCTGCCACCTCTGTCCATGTCAGGAATTGTCCAGAGCAGAATAGGTTTGCTATAGGGATTTGTTCCTGCTCTGGACAGTTCCTGACACGGACCGAGGTGTCAGCAGAGAGCACTGTGGTCAGACACAAAAGAACTACACAACTTCGTCTGTAGCATACAACAGCTGATAAGTACTGGAAGGATGAAGATTTTTAAATAGAAGTAATTTACAAATCTGTTTAACTTTTTGGCACCAGTTGATTTTGAAATATTTGTTTTCCACTGGAATACTCCTTTAAGATGGCAGTAATACACAATAGGACAAACAGCATCAATAAGGCGTACTCTACACTACAAATACAGCCAAGATCAGCCCATAAAATAAAAACATGTAGATAAATATCTAAAAATAGGTCTAAAATGTAGTTACATTTTTTTGCTTTAAAAAAAGACATTTTTCGAGACGTAAAATACAGCTCAAAAAACATTATGTCCATATAGCCTGACTACTTGTACAGTATCATGGTCACTTAGCTGTATGCAGCAAAGCTTTTTCTCTACTTGAATAACTAATGTGACAGAATATCACCTGCTATATGTAAATGTACAAAAAATGGGGGACCTGAGTAGGACAGTCTTATAGTGTGAACCGAAGCTCTAATGCAAAATGAAGGAGCCAAGTGAATTTGACGTGATAATCCTAGATAATAAATATGGTTAATGGTTTCCGAAAGGGTGTTTACAGCATGCCCTTTCTTGGCACACTTGACACCCAAGAGATTGGGTTGTAGACGAGATGCTACATCATCCCTCAAGCCTTAATCATTTAGCGTCTGAATAAGAAGCAAAAATAGTTTCTTCAAAATTTAAGTTGTTTTTAGTTTACTCTTGATTTTTTTCTCTCTCTGGTATCCGGTTGCTTAGGCTATGTTCACATCTATGTTGGAGCTCCATCTCAGAATCCATGTATTTAGAAGGAAAGGATCAGACAAAAAAAAGCTTCAAGTAGTCATTTTTGGTCTGGCCAGATCCTGCTAAATAAACGGACACCAGACGAAAACCAGTCAATGGGATCTGTCCGGCGTAATTTTCCCGCCCCAACCGCACCTCTGCAAAGATGTGAACGAGGCCTGTTTGATTTTCCCCAAACTTTCTTTGCTTACCAGGCACCGTGAATTCCTACATTTGAAGAACTGTTTTCTTTTATTACAGGAACTATTAGGGGTGTGTCCGTCGACAAGCATGTTGACAGTTTCCAACAGTAACCAGAAAGACCTTGCTTAAAGGGGTACTCCTCTGCCCCCGCGTTTGGAACATTTTATTCTGGGTGCGGGCGTTGTGATGTCATGGCCACGCCCCTCATAACCTCACACCACACCCCTCAATGCAAGTGTATGGGAGGGGGCATGGCAGCCGCTACGCCCCCTCCCATACACTTGCATTGAGGGGGCATGGCGTGATGACACGAGGGGCATGGCAGTAACTCCACAACCTCCGCAACCCACACCCAGCGCTCTGAACAAAATGTTCCGAATGCTAGGGCAATGGAGTACCCCTTTAAAGCTCCTGGTTACCGTATAGGCTGCAACTCAGGATAAGTACAACAAAGTTACTCAACGTTTTGGTGAACGCACCCTATAAGAAACGAACATCTACAGTGTAAGGCTACGTTCAGACTACAGAATCTCCAGCAAGAAATATTCTGTCTGGAGATTCCGAGGGCGTCCAAAGCCAAGCAAGATCATTCTTTCAGTGGCGGAATACCAGTGGCAGAAGGATTGCTCTATGCTTTCCAGAAATGCTCATTTCCCCATGGCCGCTGGGCATACGGTATCTTTACAAATTATATTTTTGCAGGAATGAGAACACAGAAGTAATACGGTCCTATGTGGCTATTTTATCGTGGATTGCAAAAGAAGATTCATACCAGATTATAGAGCAAGCTGCATATTTGTTGGCTTTGCATAGAAAATGTTTTAATGGATATATGACCTAGTTTCTGTTGTCAATGTAAATCATTATAAATTCATCTCCTAGTAAACCCCTTATATATTCATTTATAATATATACTGCAGTTTTGTGCAAACATTGTCTAGAAGGTGCATCCAGATTGTGCTTCTTGGGCCTGATACGTCAGGTTGCTGCATCAAGAAGACGATCGGCTTCGGGGCCAAGGGCAGGACACCTGAGCCATCGCGGGAGGTAAGTAAAGTTTGTTTTGTTATAGAACGGGCTTACCCCCAGCCACTGGATAACCCCTTTAGGGCAATACACTACCAGGGTCTCCGGACCACTCCATAGCATAGAGAATAGTGTCATGATTTGTCTCCCTGCTTTATACGGGAGTATTACCTCTATATAAAATGAGGATATTTCCACACCCCAATGCAGAGGTCCCCAACACAATCCTCAAGGCACATTTTTCCCTGTTCTAGTCCAATAGAGTAACTGAGAAATGTTGGTGGGCCATGGAGGTCTGGGTTGGGAACCAGTGCTCCAATGAATCCTACACTATTGATTTGTTTATACAGCGAACAGGGCCAATTAAAACCCTGCTCCAGGCCCTGGTTGTCACAACCTAAGGGAAGCAGACCAAAAACATGAGACATTGAAATCGAAATATGCAAAATAAAGAAATGCTGAATATAGGAATCAAGTAAAAGGGGACATTGCCTTCATAAAATTTATAATTTCAAGGGGTAAAAAATGTTTCCAAATAAACTGGTGTCAGAACATTATCCAGATTTGTAAATGATTTCTATTTTATCATCTTAATCCTTCCAGTACTTATCAGCTGCTATATACTACAGAGGAAGTTGTGTGGGTCTTTTCTGTCTGACCACAGTGCTCTCTGGTGTTCATGTCAGGAACTGTCCAGAGCAGGAGAGGTTTGCTATGGGGATTTGCTCCTACTCTAGACAGTTCCTGGTATGGACAGAGATGGCAGCAGAGAGCACTGTGGTCAGACTGAAAAGACTCTACAAAACTTCCTCTGTAGTACACAGCAGCTAATAAGTACTGGAAGGATAAAGATTTTTAAATAGAAGTAATTTACAAATTTGTATAACTTTCTGGCACCAGTTGATTTGAAAACCATTTTATTTTTCTGGAGTACCCCTTTAAAAAGAAAATGTATGAAAAGAAGGTATGATAATTATGATAAGAAATGATGAGCCCTGATCATCTCTACATATAGCTGGTTGGAAAGCAGTGGAAGGAAAGAGGGCACTGTAAGAGCAGAGATAAAAAAAAGTTAAGGCCGTCCTTAAAGGGGTACTCCGGTGGAAAACTTTTTGTCTTTATGAACTGGTGCCAGAAAGTTAAACAGATTTGTAAATTACTTCTATTAAAAAAAATATATACCCTTCCTGTACCTTTTAGCAGCTGTATGCTACAGAGGAAATTCTGTTCTTTTTTAAATTTCTTTTTGTATTGTCTACAATGCTCTCTGCTGACACCTCTGTCCGTATCAGGAACTGTCCAGAGCAGGATAAAATCCCCATAGCAAACCTATGCTGCTCAGGACAGAGGTGTCAGTAGAGAGCACTGTGGACAAGACAAAAAAGAAATTCAAAAAGAACAGAATTTCCTCGGTGGCATACAGCTGCTAAAAAGTACAGGAAGGGTAAAGATTTTTTAATAGAAGTCATTTACAAATCTGTTTAACTTTCTGGCACCAGTTGACTTATAAAAACCTTTAAAAAAAATATATATATTCCACCGGAGTACCCCTTTAAGCAGAACATTTTCTTGGGAAGAATATTCCAGCACAGAGATTTCTTCCACTAATAAACCAATACGACAGGACGACAGGACGACGTCTGGCCAAACCCTCGTCCCCCTGAAAATAAAGAACTCACGAGTTATCGTGGGAATAAAACAACGCGCTGTTTATCTGGAAAACTCCGCTCATATAGACACTTGTAAAATGATTTATTAGGCACATTTGTTTCTCCGAAGAACATTTCACTCTCCTGGGTTTGTTCAATCCAAGATCAGCGGAACATAAATGAAATCTAATTGACATGCAGAAACAAATCAGGATGCCACAATTTAGAGGAGGACGCTGTATGGCGGTATATTTTACGTTGAAGGCGCTTATCATACACACTGTAAAACATGAATGAACGAGAATTCACAAAAAAGGAAGGGGAGGAAGAATATGTTATATGCTCTATGGTCGTGGTCTTCAAACGGTGCACCTCCAGATGTTGCAAAACTACAAGTCCCAGCATGCCCGGACAGCCGTTGGCTGTCCGGGCATGCTGAGACTTGTAGTTTTGCAACATTTGGAGGTCCACAGTTTGGAGACCACTGCACATTGAGGAGAACAGGAAATTATATAGTACACCACCATAATCAGGAACTACTAAATCCATTATCAGCTACAGCAATGGTCCCAACAAGAGGCTTGTGACCCGCCATTATGATCATGTGCTCTGTGACCCGCCATTATGATCATGTGCTCTGTGACCCGCCATTATGATCATGTGCTCTGTGACCCGCCATTATGATCATGTGGACTGTGACCCGCCATTATGATCATGTGGACTGTGACCCGCCATTATGATCATGTGGACTGTGACCCGCCATTATGATCATGTGGACTGTGACCCGCCATTATGATCATGTGGACTGTGACCCGCCATTATGATCATGTGGACTGTGACCCGCCATTATGATCATGTGGACTGTGACCCGCCATTATGATCATGTGGACTGTGACCCGCCATTATGATCATGTGGACTGTGACCCGCCATTATGATCATGTGGACTGTGACCCGCCATTATGATCATGTGGACTGTGACCCGCCATTATGATCATGTGGACTGTGACCAGCCATTATGATCATGTGCACTGTGACCCGCCATTATGATCATGTGCACTGTGACACGCCATTATGATCATGTGCACTGTGACCCGCCATTATGATCATGTGCACTGTGACCCGCCATTATGATCATGTGCACTGTGACCCGCCATTATGATCATGTGCACGGTGACCCGCCATTATGATCATGTGCACGGTGACCCGCCATTATGATCATGTGCACTGTGACCCGCCATTATGATCATGTGCACGGTGACCCGCCATTATGATCATGTGCACGGTGACCCGCCATTATGATCATGTGCACGGTGACCCGCCATTATGATCATGTGCACGGTGACCCGCCATTATGATCATGTGCACGGTGACCCGCCATTATGATCATGTGCACGGTGACCCGCCATTCTGATCAAGTGCACTGTGACCCGCCATTATGATCATGTGCACTGTGACCCGCCATTATGATCAAGTGCACTAACACTTTACATTACTACAAATGTATCCCAAACACACCACAACAAATGTTATCTGCACGTGGACAAATTTCAATAAAATTTTTGAAAATTCATAATTTTTCGCTTCTCTACACTATGTTGACCCCAAGATCAGAAGGAGGGCCTTTGTAAGAGCATGTGTAGAGTTCCCCCATCGCTAACCTTTTCCATTATTCTACTCTGCAATAGGAGCAGAGGAACCAATCTGACTTTGATGGGGTCAGTTGGGTTCCCATTATGGTGTCCTCCATTTTACCATACAGTATTATACTTTTTGCCATGCTATCCATACAATGGGTCCCGCTGGGTCCTTTGGAAACAGGTGGCACCTTCTCAGGGGCGGCACATTGACATTTTTGACCTCTTCATGATCCATGACGGACCTAGTCCCTCATGGTGCCGCTCAGGGTGTATGGAGTGGGCTCCTTACTTGAACCCGCTCCATTCCCGGTGACCCCCAGCTGTCATCATTCGCTGGGGGTTGCCGCAGCCGGCTATTAACCCTTTAGATGACCGTTGTCAAAGCTGACCGAAGTGTCTAGAGGTAGCTTTAAACCATCCGTGGTGGTCCAGTGGTGTGGATCGCCCTCCGCAGCACAATCGATTCACTGTGGAGGCAGCCGGAGGCCTTACCTCTCCTTCCTGCCCATGTACAGCTCTGTATTTGATAGAGCCTGGCTGGACCAGGCTCTATCAAATGATTGCAGAGCACACAGATCAATGGAGTTCTATAAAACGTGATTGATATGTATGAGGAACCTACTGATTCCTTCTAAAAGTCCCCCAAGGGACCTATAAAGTGTAAAAAAAAAAAAAAAAAACACACACACACACACACATTTTCCCCTTTTAGTTCAAATCACCCCCCTTTTCCCATTTTCCATTTAAAAAACATTTAAACATAAACATGCATAATTGTCCAAACTATAAAAAATATAACATTATTAATCCCATACGGTAAATGTCGTAAAAGTAAAAAAAAAAAAAATACAAACCCCCAAAATATATATATTTTTTATGCCCTCCTAATATGCAATGGCATAATAAATTTTTTTGCCAGCATTTCCCTGCTGGACCCAGGCAGCACAATGTCTTGGGCCGGCGCTGCTTATACCATTGACATCACCTTTGGTTAGTTATTTAAAAAAAATCCAAATCCTTTGTTATGGGTGGTTGATGTAGTATTCATCTAAGGGCCATTTTACACAGGGCGATTATCAGTAGAACAGGCCAATACCACCCTGTGTAATAGGACTAGATATCAGAAGACAAACAAGTGTATACTTGTTCGTCAATTGATCAGGTCATTTTGACCTGCTAAAAAATGATCGGCTGTGGGGTGAACATATCCCAGTGTAATAGAGGATTTGCGGCCAATGACTTATTGCAGGAAAGGGCCACACAAATTATCCAGCGATTGCTCGTGCTACCGTCCCCGCACGATTTCTGAGCCATGTAATAGGCTCTATAAACGAGCGCTGATCTACGAGATCAGCGATCATTTACGCAGGATTTCGGACCATGCACTACAGCACTTAGACACTGAAAAGAACAATAGCATGTCATCCAATGGACAATGTGCCCTTCTAGACCCATAAGGCATATCAAAGCTTAGTGATGACTCAGCTCCCCACCTCCACGTTTTATTACTTCCGTCATCCCGTACATATCTCATTCTATAAAATGACATTATTTCCAAAGTGGCGATCATGTGGAAACATCTCCATTTTTCTATATTTTGTTCCGCCGGGTCTGCCTTGCTAAGAGCACATACCACAAAACACTCTGACACAGCTGTTGTCTCATTCGAATGTTTCCACTTCATAGCTCTGACCAATTTTCTTGGAATGTCCCTGGTGAATTTTACCTGCGCCGCCCTTTTGGATTATTCTCACCCAGACTACAAAAAAGCCTCGGCAGCCAGACATAGGGCGGATTTTATTTTAATTTCTTCAGGGTGATGACACCGGCATGGACAGAAGCACACAAATGTCAGCATGAATGTTTAATGACGCTACTCTTACCGAAAAAAGCCAAGGTTTACACGGGCAGTCCTGGAAACCCTCATTCTTTATTAGAGATACATAAGCTATGAGTACGGCAATTATGTGTTTACAGGCACTGATCTACAACAATACCAATCGGGGACGCCATCTTTCTTAAGATTTGAAGAATTAAACTAAAGAAACCAAGAATACTATTAGATCTGCCACCATTCCTAGCTGTTCGGGTGTCTAAGTTACACAATGGATGCAAGTATGGTGCTGAAATCATCATACTGGTAATACCACCAAACAACGTTAAGTTCACAACTTTTATGACAAAGCCTAGACAAACTCCAATGAGAGACAAAAGAGACCGTGGCACTCACCAAAGATGCTTGAGACTACTTTATTCACCGGGTGACACTGCAGGGAGACAACGGACAGGACAAACAGGGGTGCTTCTGGACAACGGAGCCGTTTCGCGTACTTTGACGCGTCAAAGTACGCGAAACGGTTCCGTTGTCCAGAAGCACCCGTTTGTCCTGTCCGTTGTCTCCCTGCAGTGTCACCCGGTGAATAAAGTCGTCTCAAGCATCTTTGGTGAGTGCCACGGTCTCTTTTGCCTCTCCTTGGAGTTTGTCTATAATGTAATGTATTGGATCCGTGTTGCACCACTCTATTGCGGACTGTCAGCCGGTGAGGAATCAGCTGCTTGTTAATTTATCCCAGAGGAGTGTCTGCAGTGCCGAGGTTTTTCTCTTATGTTGGGAGTTATATGACAAAGCCATTTGATACAAATCCCAAAGGAACCTAGTGGTCTACAATGAGTCCATTAGGTACTTTTTGATGCAGAATACAGTAGCAGACTGTGCTATTCTGCCTGTCCAGTGCTGGCTCATCTCCCATGCACAATGGATGTTTTATAGGAAGCTGGATATTTACTGAGAGAGTAGTGGATGCATGGAATAGCCTTCCTGCAGAAGTGGTCGCTGCAAATCCAGTGAAGGAGTTTAAGTATACATGTGATAGGCATAAAGCTATCCTTCATATAAGATAGGGTTAGGCATAAGGATATCCTTCATATAAGATAGGGATAGGCATGAGGCTATCTTTTATATAAGATGGGCCAGGGACTAATCAGAATATTGGGCAGACTAGATGGGTCGAATGGTTCTTATCAGCCGACACATTCTAAGTTTCGCTTTTCTTGCCGCCACACTATACCTGTTGAGGTTCAAAGACCAAAACATACATAGAAATTATATCTTATCTGAATTTGAATTGTATCTCTGTTTCTAGAGGAAATTAATCCCTATGATAAAATAATTCCTTAATTAAATAAATAGACTCTCCAATATACAGAAGGAGTGCAGTTGTTTTTCTCACTTAAAGGTTTTCTGTTCACTTTTAAATCTTCTGATAGGATATAGAGCTGAATGAGCTATGTATGTGTGTATATATATAATATAGAGTTTCTTGGGTAGTATATAAGAAGTCCAGTAGGTGTTCCTAATCAGGGGACTGACTGACATCTACGTTTGTATGCATATTCTTACTGAGATAACTGTCACTGATTAGGACCATCCACTGGACTCCTAAATAAGAGATTTCAACTAAAGTAAACATGCCATCAGATTTTACCATTTATAATGTGTTGCAGCATATTATATATGAAAATCCCCTTCCTCACAATCCCCAGGAGACATTCTTGGCGGCAGGGATGGTGAGGATATTAAGTTAAAAAAGTGCCCCCCAACGGCCTCTTAAGTAGTCCCCTGTTCAGGGAGCTATACTTACCAAGTCTCGCCTTCTCCGGCTGTAATCACGCCCCCTCAGTGTGACTGATAACCCTCGGCACCTTTTTGCTTCCTAAGAAGACAGAGCAGAGTAAAGACGCAGGCCGTGTCCAGGCTGTCAATCACGCTTATGGGAAATGATTAAAGCCAGAGCAGGCGAGACTATGTAAGTATCCCTGCCCAGGGGACTACTTATGGGGCCGGCAGGGGAGACTTTTTAACTTCATATCCTCACCATCCCTGTGGGCTGGAATGTTTCCTGGGGATGGTGAGGAAGAAGATTTTACTATCTATAAAGCTTTTCAATGCAAAGACAGGTTCCCTTTAATAAAATGCAAATTATACTAAATATTTTCCTTCGGCTGTCCAGGCATGCTGAGAGTTATAGTACTGCAACAGATGGAGGCACCCTGGTTGGGAAACGCCGATATAGACATACAAATAATGATTTTACACTTTTTAACCCCTTAAGGACTCAGGGTTTTTCCGTTTTTGCACTTTCGTTTTTTCCTCCTTACCTTTTAAAAATCATAACCCTTTCAATTTTCCACCTAAAAATCCATATTATGGCTTATTTTTTGCGTCGCCAATTCTACTTTGCAGTGACATTAGTCATTTTACCCAAAAATGCACGGCGAAACGGAAAAAAAAATCATTGTGCGCCAAAATCGAAAAAAAAAACGCCATTTTGTAACTTTTGGGGGCTTCCGTTTCTACGCAGTGCATATTTCGGTAAAAATTACACCTTATTATTCTGTAGGTCCATACGGTTAAAATGATACCCTACTTATATAGGTTTGATTTTGTCGCACTTCTGGAAAAAATCATAACTACATGCAGGAAAATTTTTACGTTTAAAAATGTCATCTTCTGACCCCTATAATTTTATTTTTCCACGTACGGGGCGGTATGAGGACTCATTTTTTGCGCCGTGATCTGAAGTTTTTATCGGTACAATTTTTGTTTTGATATGACTTTTTGATCACTTTTTATTCATTTTTTAATGTTATAAAAAGTTACCAAAATACGCTTTTTTGGACTTTGGAATTTTTTTGCGCGTACGCCATTAACCGTACGGCTTAATTAATGATATATTTTTATAGTTCGGACATTTACGCACGCGGCGATACCACATATGTTTATTTTTATTTTTTTTTACACTGTTTTATTTTATTTATGGGAAAAGGGGGGTGATTCAAACTTTTATTAGGGAAGGGGTTAAATGACCTTTATTAACACTTTTTTTTTAACTTTTTTTTTGCAGTGTTATAGGTCCCATAGGGACCTATAACACTGCACACCCTGATCTCTCATCCTGATCACAGGCGTGTATTAACACGCCTGTGATCAGTGTTATCGGCGCATGACTGCTCCTGCCTGGATCTCAGGCACGGAGCAGTCATTCGTCGATCGGACACCGAGGAGGCAGGTAAGAGCCCTCCCGGTGTCCGATCAGCTGTTCGGGACGCCGCGATTTCACCGCGGCGGTCCCGAACAGCCCGACTGAGCAGCCGGGATACTTTCAGTTTCACTTTAGAAGCGGCGGTCAGCTTTGACCGCCGCTTCTAAAGGGTTAATACCGCACATCGCCGCGATCGGCGATGTGTGGTATTAGCCGCGGGTCCCGGCCGTTGATTAGCGCCGGGACCCACGCCATATGATGCGGGATCGCGGCGCGATCCCGCTTCATATCGCGGGAGCCGGCGCAGGACGTAAATATACGTCCTGCGTCGTTAAGGGGTTAAATCCCAACTACCCCCATCCCACAAAACAAGAATAGATATTGGCCCTCATTTACTATTCTAAACCCGACCTCTTTTGTCAGTTTTTTTTGTCGCATCTTTGTCTGCGCCATGTCGTAGACATCGTGCGCCAGTCTGCAACACGATGCAACATATTTTCCCGACGGACCCGATGTGGATTCTCCCAAACCCGAAAAAGGGGCGTAACCCGACATTTCTGAGCTTTCCCACGTATTTATAAAGGTTTCCAACCCGAATTTGTTGAATTGTTGTGGATTTTTTCCCGACAACTCAGAGGAGTTGGAAACCAAAACCAACAAAACCCACGTGCGACAAACAGGATGCGACATAATAATAAATACCAGGGGAAAAAAGCAATCGGGTAAGAAAGCAACATAGACTTACAACCCGATTTTCTTAGTTAATGAGGGCCAATATATTTTTAGTAAGTTACAAAAATAAAATATAACAATTCCCTATTTTGTTGTTTGCGCAGCTTAGAGAAGGCTGCATGGCTTTATATGGCAAAACAGCAATAGCCAAGGTAAAGGAACCAGATCTGTGGCTTAATTTTTCATATTGCAGAGGCTCCAATGTATCCCCCGGTTCAGATTAAATTGGAGAAATATAATTATGGGCACTAATTGCCACTTGAAGCATTAATGTTCGGAGTAGGAGAACATTATATCCGCTCCAGTGCAGATAACATGCCCCAGAACTAGAACATCAAGCTCTAATGCAAACCCCCTTACTAGGCTCCTCAATAGCAAATCAACGCAGACTGCTTCATACCAGCATATAAACATAGCATCCAGTCTCTTCTTTTACATCATGAAATAGTAAAAATATTTTTTTCAATTTTCTTTTTATTTTAAAGGGGCACTCCGCTACTGCTTCTTCAGCCTCACAGCCTGATTTATCATTGTTGTCTTTGGAAAGGGAGTTTTTAAGTAATTTTTATTTCATTTTTGGCTTTAATTTTGTTTATGTGCAACACATTTATGATACCATCACATGGGGTTGATAAATGTGGTGCACATACACACAAAACAATAACTCACTGCAGAACACCAACTTGTACGATTCCTCCTCTTTTCTGCTCTAAAGTTGCAGTTGTGAAAAAAAATTATGTGTGTGTATGTAAGTATATATATATGTGTGTATGTGTGTGTGTGTGTGTGTATGTAAATATATATATATATGTGTGTGTGTCACACACATATATATATATATATATATATTTACATACACACACATATATATATATATATTTACATACACACACACGCATATATATATATATATATATATATTTACATACACACACGCATATATATATATATTTACATACACACATATATTTATATATATATGTGTGTGTGTGTGTGTGTGTGTGTATGTAAATATATATATGTGTGTGTATGTAAATATATATATGTGTGTGTATGTAAATATATATATATATATATATATATATATATATATATATGTGTGTAAATATATATTTACATACACACACACACACACACACATATATATTTACATACACACACACACACACACACACACACACATATATATTTACATACACACACACACACACACACACACACACACTATAATATATATTATATATATATATGTATTTATTCAGATCCGTGAATGCAGAGGATTACTTCGGACTATGTTGATGACCATTTTTTTTTTTTTTTTATAAAATGGTTAACGAGGGCTTGAGGGGGAATGTTTTTTGGAATAAAAGTTTAACATGTTGAGTTTTATTTACTTTAGTAGTAAAAGCTGTCTTATAGACATCCATCACTAAGCCGCTATCCCCCAATTACTACCACACTGGGAAGAGCCAGAACCAACAGGACCAGAGCATCAAAAATGGCTCTCCTGGTCCTAGGCGGTAACAGGCTGGCGTTATTTAGGCTAGAGAGAGTCAATAACAATGGTCCTTGCCCACCCTGGTAACGTCAGGCTGTTGCTGCTTGGTTGGTGTCTGGCTGAATTAAAATAGGGGGAAACCTACACGTTTTTAACATAAATAAATAAAATAAAAATAAAACAAAACATCTTTGGTCAATATTTAGTAGATTGTGTTTCAAAACAGGGACCCTCCAGCTGTTGCTAAACTAAAACCCCCATCATTCCCAGACAGCCAAATGATGGAAGTTGTAGTCTAGCAACAGCAAGCCTCCAGTTAAGCAACAACTGGAGGCTCACTGTTGGTAAACTACAACTCCCATCATTCCTAGCCAGCCAACGAGTGTCTAGGAGACACAGTGTGTAGAAAACCCTGCCTTAGTGATTGCTTTTTCTTTTTTTATCTAACAATGTCTATTTTTATAACCAGTGCAGAAAGATTCTGGTCGTCTGAGCTTGTCCGGATCAATGAAAAAAAAAAAAAGGGTCCGAGGTGGAACGGATAAATCGTGGACACCGAAGAACATAAAAACGGGAATTTATTAATGTCCTTAATAAATTCCCATTTTTTGTTATTCAGTGTCTGCGGTTTATCAGTTCCACCTCTGTGCGCGCCCCAAATAATAGGTGTGGCAGACACAAACCTTCCATGTTGTACATGGTCGGCCATTCATTTGAATATTTGCATATATTACTACTTTGCAGCAGCAAACATGTAAAGCCATCAGTTACCTTCCCTGATGAGACTATCGTTGTTGCTGCTTCAAATTAAAGGGGTTATCCAGGAAAAAACTTTTTTATATATATCAACTGGCTCCAGAAAGTTAAACAGATTTGTAAATTACTTCTATTAAAACATCTTAATCCTTTCAGTACTTATGAGCTGCTGAAGTTGAGTTCTTCTTTTCTGTCTAAGTTGCTCTCTGATGACACGTGCCTTGGGAGCTGTCCAGAGTAGAAGCAAATTCCCATAGCAAACCTCTTCTGCTCTGTGCAGTTCCCGAGACAAGCAGAGATGTCAGCAGAGAGCACTGTTGTCAGACAGATAAGAACAACTTAACTTGAGTAGCTAATAATTATTGGAAGGATTAAGATTTTTTTAATAGAAGTCATTTACAAATCTGTTTAACTTTCTTTAACCAGTTGATCTTAAAAAAAAAAGAAAAAGTTTTTTCCTGGAATATCCCTTTAAAGAGGTCTTTTAGGAGAACCCTCTATAACCAGCTTATATCATATTGCTGATCCATTCAAAGTAATAAGGCACAGCTGCCTAACTACATACAATAACATCTCTCCAGGAAACGCACAGAGCAGCAGGGAGTCTGAATCCTCCTTGGTCTTTTATCTATATTATTGATCATTCCGGCTTGTAAAAAGGGGCAATTTAGAGATCAACATTTTATAAGGAAATTGGTATTTGTGCAATTATCTAAAATTCTACTGTACGGCGAACACGGTGACAAAGTAATCGGCAGCAAGAGCAACAACTGAGTCCGTGCTATGGAAAAGAAATCCTTTCACATTAAAGGGGTACTCCACTGGTCAGCGTTCGGAAGTAAATGTTTCAAATGAAATGCTGTTTTCGCACTGCGGGGGTCGACCGTGCCCCTCGTGCCATCACGACCATACCCCCTCAATGCATGTTTATGGGAGGGGGCGTGACGTCCGTCACGCCCCCTCCCATAGACTTGCATTGAGGGGGCGTGGTCGTGATGTCACGAGGGGCATTGTCGACCCTCGCAGTGCGAAAACAGCGTTTGAAACATTTACTTCCGAACGCTGACCAGTGGAGTACCCCCTTAAGGGTGAGGTTTACACGGCAGAATGTACATGCAGAATCCTAGCGGAATATTCCGCACAGAAATTCCGCTGAAAAAGAGTCCCATTGATTTCTCAATGAGACTAACCCGCACCCAAAACTGTGGCTAAAACTGTGGCATATAAAGTGAAAATCCCTAGATATCTCATGGGCATGCCTTGAATTCCTGCTGGGAATTATTCTGATGAAATAATATCATTGTGTGAACAGAGCCTAAGCATTTCTACCCTGTTTTCCCGAAAATACACCCTACCCCGAAAATAAGCCCTAGCTGGATTATCGGGGTGGGCTGCAATATAAGCCCTACCTCGAAAATAAGACCTAGGCCAGGGGTACTCAACTGGCGGCCCGCGGTCCAGATCCGGACCGTGGCCGCCAGTAATGCGGACCGGAACAGCCCCCCATCCTCCACACTCCCACAGACCCCCATCCTCCACACTCCCACAGACCCCCATCCTCCACACTCCCACAGACCCCCATCCTCCACACTCCCGCAGACCCCCATCCTCCACACTCCCGCAGTCCCCCATCCTCCACACTCCCGCAGACCCCCATCCTCCACACTCCTGCAGCCCCCCCATAAATAAATAAGCCCTACCCTGAAAATAAGCCCTAGTGTGTTTTTTGTGACTAAAATTAATATAAGACCCGGTCTTATTTTCGGAGAAACACCCATATAAACAACCATATAGCTTTGTACAGGCAGCATATAAATTGAGCACAGTATGGCAGCACATAGACGCCCTACAGTTCTGTATTAGGGATACAGTGCTCTCTGTACTGTCCTATAGATCTCATTACATAGCTCTGCTTTATGCATTGGTCTTTAGACATATGAGTAGGCCAACAAGGGGTACGGTAATTTATCAAGGCTGTACACCAGTTTTCTAGTATACAAAAGTCTAAAAAAATGTGCACATCAATGGGTAACTTTTTTGGCCTGCTGCACCCCCCTAGGGCACATTAACAAAAAAGTGGGGGGGGATCTTATGGTAAAGGTCGTGGCCTCCCAAGGCAATGAAGATTTATCATCATTTATGCCCGAAACTAGAATAAGTATGCCAGAAATCTACTTCAGCTCCTATCTGTCTTAGACAGTACAAGAGATGCACCAAATTTATTATCGTGCACCTACCTTCAGAGCACTTTTACTTAAAGGGGTATTCCAGGATTTTTTTTTATTTGATTATGCTACAGGGGCTGTAAAGTTAGTGTAGTTCATAATATAGTGTCTGTACCTGTGTGTGACGGTTTTCTCACAATTCTTCTGTGATTTTCACCCCAATATTTATTTTAAACAGCATACAAAATGACTGCTGTCTCGAATTTTTCCCAGCTTGCAATGTGGTCAAGACCTGACTCACTAGTCAGCTGATGACAGGGAGCCTGTCTGCTGCAATGGGTGGAGAGAGCAATCTGCAATTAATGCAACAGCTGTAGGCACCCTGATTGAAAACCACAGGTCTTTTGTTTCAATGGGTGGGGTGGCTGATGTGTGAGAGGGAGGAAAATGGAATCATGGGATTTGTAGGCAAACAAGAAAACTGAAAACAGGAAATACAAGTTCACAGAAAGCTAGCCACTGTGTTCTGGTAATCTCATAGCATAGCCATTTAGCCCAAGACAAGTGCAGATCCTTCCTAAGCATGTCCATTACTGTCTGCCAGGTACGTACTAAAATCACCTTATGGTGGATAACCCCTTTTAAGAGCGGTGTAAAGTGATTGTCTGACAGATAATACCTGCCCACATCTGGTATTATGGCAAATGGGCCTCTATGCATCGCTTATAGAATAGAGAAAAAAAAGAGAAAAAAATAGAAATCATGGCAGGGATAAGTCTCTGTCTAACTTTAGCCCATTACCTACGTTGGTAGAAAGTGATTCCCTTTAGTTACAAACTATTTTTACGACAATTTTAATTGGACGATTTAGAACTTTCATTAAAATGAAGTATGCCAGGAATTGTAATTTAACACCCGCTCAAAAGAGTCAACTTTTGCACTGACTTATAATAGACAAGAACACTATGTGCTTACATATATACCCTGTACAGTCACACTAGAAAGGATATATCCAGACACCTTCACAAAAATGTCACTCCCCTAAAGACCTAAAATGTCACGTAACCAATAGACTCCGCATCCTGCAGTAGTGTCATGGCGATGAAACAGAATTGAGCGCATGAAATATTGTTCACTATAAAGGAAAACCCAGCATTTTAATTGAAAGAACAGATTGAGGTCATTGGGTTGTTATCTCAGCATTTACCTGCTTGCAGATGAAACACAACTCCCTTATGAGCAGGCAAATCCTGGCGGCCCCCCTGCTGTTCCTTAGCCGGCCACTTTGCAGTGAGTCTTCATTCCCTTGGGTGTTCTTCTCCGTGTGACTTTCCATAGTGACACGTCTGGTACTTCACGACTCAACAAACACCATTCCTCTAGCTATGTATAGCACAGCACAAAATGATTTATCTACCTTTATTAGCACACGGCGAAACCAAACCATTGAATAAGCCATTTAATGCTAGGGCCATGCTCTCCTCCGCTGGGTCAACACGTGGACTAATCATAAAGTCGAAGATACTAGATTAAACCTGGTATAGCGGTAAAATTCCTTCTCTCCACCAACATCTGTCATCAGGGAAGAGTCGGAAAGTTGGTCCATCCAAAATCATCAGGTTCAGCCTCATTAATATATATAGCCCTATTGCAGTAGCTCATTTCTTGTGCTCACAAAAACTATCCCATTCATCTTTATGGTGCTTACAAAAATCCATGTGCCTGTAACCAAAACAGCCCAATTTGGATGAATGGAACGGATTTTCAGTTGGAAGAAATTTTTCCAACAAATCTGCCACGTGTGATCCTCTTGTAAGGTTCAGAGTCTGTGCACACTATGGTTATGTTCATTTACATCAAGTTCATATGTTATAAGATGAAAAGGAAAAATGTTGGCAACTCACCAGTTCTTCGTTGAGTTTAAATATACTCACATATTTCAATCATGTAACGAGGTGGACGGGTCCAGGGGGGTACAGTAGGCGACAATGGGCCGTGTTTCGCACAGGTGTTGTGCTTCTTCGGGCCTCCTTGGAGGCCCGACGAAGCCCAACACCTGTGCGAAACACGGCCCGACGAAGGAGGCCCTTGGAGGCCCGACGAAGCCCAACACCTGTGCGAAACACGGCCCGACGAAGGAGGCCCTTGGCGGCCCGACGAAGCACAACACCTGTGCAAAACACGGCCCGACGAAGGAGGCCCTTGGCGGCCCGACGAAGCACAACACCTGTGCAAAACACGGCCCGACGAAGGAGGCCCTTGGCGGCCCGACGAAGCACAACACCTGTGCAAAACACGGCCCGACGAAGCACCACACCTGTGCGAAATACGGCCCGACGAAGGAGGCCCGACGAAGCACAACACCTGTGCGAAACACGGCCCGACGGAGGCCCAACGAAGCACAACACCTGTGCGAAACACGGCCTGACGAAGGAGGCCCTTGGAGGCCCAACGAAGCACAACACCTGTGCGAAGCACAACACCTGTGCAAAACACGGCCCGACGAAGGAGGCCCGACAAAGCACAACACCTGTGCGAAGCACAACACCTGCGCAAAACACGGCCCGACGAAGAAGGCCCTTGGAGACCCGACGAAGCACAACACCTGTGCGAAACACGGCCCGTTGTCGCCTACTGCACCCCCCCCCCCTGGACCCGTCCCCCCCGTTACATGATTGTAATATGTGAGTATATTTAATAAACTCAAGATAGAAGAACTGGTGAGTTGCCAACGTTTTTACGTTTTTCCTTTCCATCTTATACCATATGAATCGTTGACTGCTGTTTGACGTCTGAGCACCACTGAACTTCCCAAGACAGTATTCCACTATACTATACTGTAATAAGCATTAGCATAAGGGTACGCAGAAGAAAGCAGTGCCGAGCTTCTTTGACTGTGTTCATTTACATCAGGGTTTCAGTGTCTTTGACAGCAAGCATAGCATGGTCTGCAACAGTAGAATTGTACAGTGCTGCCAAATTTGTTGGTGCTATAGAAATAAATATTATTATTCTTATAATCATTATAATTATAAAAAACAGCAGTGCCATTACGGAAATCCGGCAGATCTGACTATAGGTCATGAGTGTCATATCATTATGGATCTGTTTAGAACAAAAAGCCATTTACAATTTCGTGCCCATTTTACTATTAGGTTCCTCTTACGCTCATAAATGACCCTGCTCTACTGAATGCATTACCTGGGGCCCACACACCGCTGGGAACGTAACAGAAGACTCTGTATCTAATCCATAGACTAATTCACGTCATTGAAGCTTTTGCTTCATTGGTTTTTTATTTTTTTTCCCCTTTCCAAACTCAACAACAAAGCTTATGTAATGGAAAAAAAATGTCTTGTGAACCCGGGCAAAAGAAGCACAAACGGATTCAGCGTTGTCATCAAATGAGAACCAGATTTAGGGAATATTTATTAAATTTATTCTTTGCAGACCTTTCACAGGTCGTTCAGGGAGTCAAAAGGTTAAAAAGAACATTTCCAAATAGCTGGCATATTTCTCTCCCCTAGCGGAATGGTTCCAGATTGAGATTCAGTGCTGGATTTACCATCTCTTTTTAATTATATATGAATGGCTGGTATGGAAAAAAAAAAATAGAAAAAAATAAAAGAGAGAGGTCTGCGTGAATGATTCGGGAATTACAAAGAAATACAAGCTGCCTCCTGAATCCATACAAATTCCATAGGCTCAAAAATGTGGTCTTACCAGAGATGCCGAGTATATGAAGTAAACCCAAACTGCTGCAACCCATGTCATTTTAAGAATTCTCAAATGTTGTAGAGAAGCAGAAACCCAGACAAATCCCAGGAGATAGTGAGCTAACTTTCTTTGGTAATTTTTAATTATGTGAGCACGTATCTTTCGGAGGGTAATTGTAAATTTGTCTGGATACAGAATTCTGTTTCTTTCAATGGATAAAAAAAAAAAATTCCCCAAACTCGTTTGTCTGAATGTTTTTCTACAAAATTAATTACTCTTAAACATACAATTTTGCTATACAGAATATAGGTGCTTTTCAATCTGGACAACCCATTTCTAAAATGAACACAACTTAAAGGGGTATTCCAGGAAAAAAAATAAAAAATATTATATATATATATATAAATATATATATATATATCTCAACTGGCTCCAGAAAGTTAAACGGATTTGTAAATTACTTCTATTAAAAAATCTTAATCCTTTCAATAATTATCAGCTGCTGATGTTGAGTAGTTGTTGTTTTCTGTCTGGCAACAGTGCTCTCTGCTGACATCTCTGCTTGTCTCGGGAACTGCACAGAGTAAAAGAGGTTTGCTATGGGGATTTGCTTCTAAACTGGGCGGTTCCCAAGACACGTGTCATCAGAGAGCACTTAGACAGAAAAGAACAGCTCAACTTCATCAGCTCATAAGTACTGAAAGGATTAAGATTTTTTTTAATAGAAGTAATTTACAAAAAAGTTTTTTCCTTTAATAACCCCAGACAATGGATGGTTATCAGAACTATGTGCACAGGTAGGTGATATCTTTTTGAGGAGACCACCGAAAATTGCATTGAAAAGTCATCTTCTTAAAAGGGTACTCGGCTACTCAGCATTTGGAACAAACTGTTCCGAACACTGCAGCCGGGAGCTTGTGATGTCATAGCCCCGCCCCCTCAGGGGATGGGGTTATGACGTCAAGAGCTCCCTGCGCCGGCTCCAGCGTTCGGAACAGTTTGTTCCAAACGCTGAGCAGCGGAGTACCCCTTTAAAGAGTCTCCTCAAAGAAAAGGGCCACTATGCACTTTGTATGGTGAACAGAAAATCTGTCACACAAGATATGAACTGGATGATAGGGTACCGGTGCAGAGGAAAACTTGCCCATAGCAACCAATCAGATCGCTTCTTTCATTTTTCAGATTCATTAAAAAAATAAAAATAAAAAAAAAGAAGAAGCAGCGATCTGATTGGCTGCTATGGGCAACTTTTCCTCTGCACAAATTTTGGTAAATCTCCCTCAAGGTCTTTTGGAGGAGTTTTACTGTATCTTCTTTAAAAAGGGGTTATCCAGGAAAAAAAAAAATGTTTCTTCTTTTTTTTTTTTTTTAATCAACTGGTGCCAGAAAGTTAAACAGATTTGTAAATTACTTCTATTAAAAAATCTTAATCCTTTCAGTACTTATGAGCTGCTGAAGCTGAGTTGTTCTTTTCTGTCTAAGTCCTCTCTGATGACATGTGTCTCGGGAACCGCCCAGTTTAGAAGCAAATCCCCATAGCAAACCTCTTCTACTCTGTGCAGTTCCCGAGACAAGCAGAGATGTCAGCAGAGAGCACTGTTGTCAGACAGAAAACAACAACTCAACTTCAGCAGCTGATAATTATTGAAAGGATTAAGATTTTTTTAATAGAAGTAATTTACAAATCTGTTTAACTTTCTGGAGCCAGTTTTTCCTGGAATACCCCTTTAAGTTCTTGAACAATATGCATAGTTTGGACAGCCTCCACATCCTCGAAATATTGTCCAATTCTGTTTGAGGGCTATAAAAATATTGTGACGGCAAAGGTCACTATAAAGCGAATCTTAGTGGCCACAATATAAAGTTCAAGTGCCACCTAGATTGGATCTTAGGAATAGAAAATGTCATTGTGTCAAGGATAGGCATGTCTCTTTATTTACAAAGCCATACGATAGAAACACGGTAATAAAGTCATCGCTTTCCCAAACACATCTTCTGTTCCTCTGAAAGTTCACACTAAGTGTGCAGAAGAATTCTGTAGAGAATAGATAGCCGTTCCTTCACAACCCACATTCTTCTGGAATGTCCCATTTATATATCAAAGTTACCAGTGACTGTATTTCAAAGTAATGTTTAGGACAATGGAGCTATTCTTCGATTCCATATTGGAGGTCAAGCAATGCAGGGGACAAGGCCAAGCTCACTGAGCTGCAATGTGCAGTAAGTCGGGCCTTGCAGAGGTTAGGGCGAATAGAAAAGGTCAGCATAAATCATGTTTATAAGCTGAAATCACCACTCACATACACATAAAAGGGCCTGGTGATGGCTTATTCCTTTCTCCCCATTGAAATAAAGATACGTGATTGGCTTGGCAGACTAGCTGTGACCAATAAGCCAATAGTTACGGCATTTTTATATATATATATATATATATATATATATATATATATATATATATATATATATACACATACATACACACACGTGGCTATAGGCTAGCTATAGACAAAGATTTTAATTAAAGGGGTCTTCCAGGAATTTCTTTTTATTGATGGCCTCTCCTTTGGCTCTTTACCAGGGCTACGGTCGCCATTTACACATTTAAAGGGGTACGCCAGTGAAAAACTTTTTTTGGTTTTTTAATCAACTGGTGCCAGAAAGAATCCTTCCAGTACTTATTAGCTGCTGAATACTACAGTGGAAATTATTTTCCGTTTGAAACACAGAGCTGTCAGCTGACATCATGACCACAGTGCTCTCTGCTGACATCTCTGTCCATTTTAGGAACTGTCCAGAGTAGGAGAAAATCCCCATAGCAAACATATGCTGCTCCGGACAGTTCCTAAAATGGACAGAGATGTCAGCAGAGAGCTCTGTGTTTCAAAAAGAAAATAATTTCCACTGTAGTATTCAGTATTGTAGTACTGGAAGGATTAAGATTTTTTAATAGAAGTAATTTACAAATCTGTTTCACTTTCTGGCACCAGTTGATGTAAAAAAAAAAAAAAAAAAAAAAAAAAAGTTTTCCACCGGAGTACCCCCTTTAAGAGAGGTGGAAGCAGACCGCTCCATACACTGTACCGGGTTACTGCAGCTCAGAACTTATTGAAGTATATGGGAGTTGAGCTGTAGTCACCCAACATGGTCACTTCCAAAATATATGGAGTTCTCTGCTTCCACCTCCATTTACTGAGTATGTGAGCACCATGATTCTGGTGGGGTCATGGTTGGTGGATCCTTCCATGATCAGCTGTTGATCAGCTATCAATAAGACTGGGGGAAAACCTTTAACAATTCAAAATATTTTAGGACTGCTAAAATTATATTCTTATGTCTATTATGCTAAATAGGATTGTCTTGAATCAATAGAAAGCTAAATATATTTTCTATCATCTGAAAAATAAATAAGGGGTAATGCAAATATACAATACTTCCAGTGAGAACAACAAAGTAGTGTTCATAGGATTGTGTAGATAAAGATACAGTCCATCTGGCACTGCATAAGGTTGTCTTTCAAGCAACACATTTTCATACAGCCTATGGTATTCTGGTGGGAGTCGTGCAGATTAAAGATGGTGGTGCTCTATCCTATCTGGCACATATCGCTTCCATACAATGTATCAAAAGAAGGGTAAGGATGGCACTCACCACGTTTGCTGAATAAATCATGGCATTTTATTCGTGCCACTATACAAAGTGCATCGTGCAGCTAGATCCGCAATGGGCGATGATGCTGGGACCTCTCCCCAGAAAGGTGCGACAGCTGTTTCGTAGCTTGTAGCTACTTCATCAGGCCACGCCCCATGGGGCGTGGCCTGATAAAGTAGCTACAAGCTACGAAACAGCTGTTGCTGTCCCAGCGTCATCGCCCGCTGCGGATCTAGCTGCACGATGCACTTTGTATAGTCGCACGAATAAAAGAACGATTTATTCGGCAAACGTGGCGAGTGCCATCCTTACACTTCTTTTGATACAGTGTTCATAGAATGCAATATAGATATATGAAAGGGATATAAAATGCTGCTACTTAAAGGGGTTATCCAGGAAAAAACTTTTTTTTATATATATATATCAAACTGGCTCCTGAAAGTTAAACAGATTTGTAAATTACTTCTATTAAAAAATCTTAATCCTTTCAGTACTTATGAGCTTCTGAAGTGAAGGTTGTTCTTTTCTGTCTAAATGCTCTCTGATGATACCTGCCCAGTTTAGAAGCAAATCCCCATAGCAAACCTCTTCTAAACTGGGCAGTTCCTGAGACAAGTGTCATCAGAGAGCACTTTGACAGAAAAAAACAACCTTAACTTCAGAAGCTCATAAGTACTGAAAGGATTAAGATTTTTTTAATAGAAATAATTTACAAATCTGTTTAACTTTCTGGAGCCAGTTGAGAGATATATATATATATATATATATATATATATATATATATATATATATATATATATATATATATATATATATATATAAAGAGTTTTTTCCTGGATAACCCCTTTAAATTTTTGGTTACATGTTTTAGCAAAATTTTGTGCCAAAAAAAACAAAAAAAAACAAAACACACAAGGGTAAGCTCTTGGATTCGCCTGGTCAACTTCTAAAGCCTCCTCCGATTTTATTATTCATCCCCGAGTACGATTCTCCTTGTTTGGTTAACTCTTCTTCCGCACTTGACAAGTAAGGCACTGTAAACATTTATCACACTTAGTCACTTCAGTCAACATACAAAATCTCTGTATGTGTCAAAGGACGTCTGCCCCGAATGAGCAGCTTTCATGTCACCTTCCAGAGAACGCTGCCTCAAAGAGAGTTTGTCTGGATGAAGTCGCTTTCAGAGATGTCACTGCTGCGCGGCGTCCAACCGAGTTCTACGAATCACATTGGGAAGAAGCAATTGTGTAGGTGCCAGACTAATTTGCACGAACCATTTACCGGCTGGAGCTGCAATCTGTACAGCAATGGCCTGAAAGTAACAGCAATTTACCTGCATATATACTGTACCAAAGGGGGCTGAAGAGCATAGATCACTCATGAAATATAAGAAAGAACCCCCTCCACAACTGGAAATTATTTATAGCATGTCAACGGTGACAAAGACCCGTATTATTTTATGCGGTTGACTAGGACATTGATGAGTGTATGCACTGACTGGTGTCTGGTAGCGCCCCCTACAGTACAGGGAGGTATTACATGTTCTGTACTCTTTACCTGTATTATTGAAGTGTATGCACTGACTGGTGTCTGGTAGCACCTCCTACGGTACAGGGAGGTATTACATGTTCTGTACTACTCTTTACCTGTATTACTGAAGTGCATGCACTGACTGGTGTCTGGTGGAGCCTCCTACAGTACAGGGAGGTATTACATGTTCTGTACTCTTTACCTGTATTACTGAAGTGCATGCACTGACTGGTCTCTGGTAGCGCCCCCTACAGTACAGGGAGGTATTACATGTTCTGTATTACTCTTTACCTGTATTACTGAAGTGTATGCACTGACTGGTGTCTGGTAGCGCCCCCTACAGTACAGGGAGGTATTACATGTTCTGTATTACTCTTTACCTGTGCCAGGGTTAGCTGCTCCTTTGGACACCAGGTGAGGGCGACCCCATGTTACTTTTTTAGGACATTGCGTATACTGTACAGGACCCTGAAGAAGCTCCTGTCCTCTACATAGACCAGTGTTTCCCAAGCAGGCTGCCCCAGCTGTTGCAAAACTACAACTCCCAGCATGCCCGGACAGCCTTTGGCTGGAGGATCCCTGCTTGGGAAACACTGACATAGACAGTGATTTACAGCTTCTTACTTTTATATGTAAGGACTTGCTTTATCTGTTTTAGTTATCTACTTATTTTTCTTTAACTCTTGCTTTTTCCTATTTTTGGATGACATTTTGGTGCCTTTAGGACCAATTACCAGGTTTCCATAGAGTTGTGGTCTCAACATACAATGGTCATCCTGGAACCGATTAATATTGTAACTTGAGGGACCACTGTAGTAGGATAATAGCACTAAGCTTTACGTGATTAGTAAACCAACTTTTATACACACCTTACTATGTGATAAACATGTATTAAAATCTAAAAAGGGCCCATGGCCTCTTGTGATGTGTTTATTGTAATACTTGTATTTTCCCTGAAATAACAATTTACTTGGTATTCTGTGTCATTCCTTTGTTATTCCCCCTAGAAATGTATAAATAACTGGGTGTTACAATTCCCCTTTTTCAAAGAGGTGTGCATCAACACAGTATGAAACCGTCAGCATTGCTTGGACAGTGTATTGGCAGACCCCCAACTGGTAACGCCCGGTTGCCATTGTATTTAGACATTTTTATGAGCGGTAACAGGGGAATGCAGGGAACATGCATATTTGTGCTTTTAGGGTAGGGTCACACGTGACCTATTTTGCTGTGTATTTGCGGCTACGTATTTTTCTACCTATTGACTTCAATGGGTAGAAAAATCCGGAGCAGCAAATACACAGCAAAATATGGCACGTTACCCTACCCTTAACCCCTTAAGGACTCAGCATTTTTCAGTTGTTGCATTTTCGTTTTTTCCTCCGTACCTTTTAAAAATCATAAACTTTCAATTTTCCACCTTAAAGGGGTAGTCCAGTGGTGAAAAACTTATCCCCTATCCTAAGGATAGGGGATAAGTTTGAGATCGCGGGGAGTACGACCGCTGGGGCCCCCGCGATCTCTCTGTACGGGGGCCAGGCTCTCAAGCCAGATAGCGGGTGTCGACCACCGCACGAAGCGGTGGCCGACACGCCCCCTCAATACATCTCTATGGCAGAGCACCCGCGATCTGCAACTTATCCCCTTATCCTTAGGATAGGGGATAATTGTTCACCACTGGATATCTCCTTTAAAATCCATATGATGGCTTATTTTTTGCGCCACCAATTCTACTTTGTAATGACATTAGTCATTTTACCCAAAAATCTACTTAAAAAAAAAAACGCCATTTTGTAACTTTTGGTTACTATTTTATATAACATTTCTGTTTCTATGCAGTGCATTTTTCATATTATTCTGTAGGTCCATACGGTTAAAATGATACCCTACTTATATAGGGTTGATTTTGTCTTACTTACTAAAATTGTCATGTTCTGCCCCTATAACTTTTTTTTATTTTTCAGCATATGAGGATGTATGAGGGCTCATTTTTTGTGCCGTGATCTGAAGTTTTTATCGGTAACACTTTTGTTTTGATCAGACTTTTTGATTGCTTTTTATGATATAAAGTGATCAAAAATCTGCTATTTTGGACTTTGATTTTTTTTTTTAAGTGTACGCCATTGACCGTGCAGTTTAATTAACAATATATTTTTATAGTTCAGACATTTATACACACGGCGATACCACATATGTTTATATTTATTTTTATCTACATAGTTTTTTTATGGGAAAAGGGGGGTTATTCAGACTTTTATTACGGAAGAGGTTAAATCACATTAATAACACTTTACTTTCATTTTTATTTATTTTTTGCAATATTATAGCCCCCATAGGGAACTATAACCTTGCACACACTCATTTCCTACACTGATCACTGCTATGCAATAGCATAGCATTGATCAGTGTTATCGCCGCTCGACTGCTCCTGCCTGGATCTCAGGCACGGAGCAGTCGTTCGGCAATCGGACAGCGAGGAAGCAGGTAGGGACCCTCCTCGTGTCCGTACAGCTGGTCGGAACACCGAGGTTTCACCATGGTGGTCCCAATCAGCCCGACCGGAGAGTGGAATAATGGCACAAGGGGATTAAGTATCGCATTAGTATAAAAGGTAAGCACACGCAATTATGAAAATAAGTAATTTCATGACTTATTTTGTCCGCAGGTACTCCTCGCGTGTAAGTTCCATGCAAATTTACACGCGAGGGGTACAGGCAGACATACTTTCACCCTTTGGGGGTACAGTTGCAAGAGGTTGAGAACCACTGCCTCTCATGATCTTGTAAAATGTTATAATCCTCCCAGTTCACTGCCCCCATCTTGATAAAAAAAAATAATGGCAGAGAGTGGTTTATCATTTTTTCTACCTTGATATTGCTCTGTATTTTCTGCTTAGTCTCAGACAGATTCACAGACTGGGACAGGGCGTTCCTCAGCAGGCGTGACATCATCTGAAGCCTTACAGGGGGGGAACTTACTCCCGCACTCTGCCACACACAGCCCAGAGCAGTTCATAGTGAGATGAGCTATGATTGGATAAGGCTGCACCCCCCCCCCCTCAGTACCAGGCCAGCAGGAGTCCAAAGTCTGTGCAAGAGATAGGAAATGTTCTCTGGACAAGTAGGGAGACACCTAGTGGCAGCTTTTTTTAAATACAACAAAAACAAAAAAACTTTTTTTTTAAACAAAGTATATTAGAGAAAAAATGATTTACCATAATTAGTTGTAATGAGAATGCCCATTTAAAACAATAGGCATTAATTCAAATCTTTAAAAGCTTGTTCCAAACAAAGAGAGACATGTTAAAAACTGACTTATCAAAACGCGTCAGCGTTTAACATGTCTCTCTTTGTATGGAAAAAGCTTTGAAAGATTTAAAATAAAGCCTATTGTTTTAAGGAATATGGCCAGCTGGAAAACCGTTTTACTTTTGCATAGGTATGAATGTAGGGTTAGGTGTATAGTAGTTGGTCACAAATGACAGAGACCGATATCACAGTATATGTATTTGTATTTACATCTTCACATTCTAACATCCATCAGTAGGAGAAGCTAAATAGAATGTGTTATATAGTCACTTACAAGGCTCTAATATTAATTTATGCTGATGGATAAGACCACAATGCCCTTCTCATTTGAATACATTTGCCTAAATAGCATTTTTTTTTCAAATACAGCTATTAGGCCTCTTTCAGAAGAAGCCTTCATACAGCTCTTCTGATCTCAGATGTCACATGCCGAGCGGACTGGCAGATTTTAAGCTTATCAGAATCATGTAAAATCTCTACAATACACTGCTCAAAAAAATAAAGGGAACACTAAGATAACACATCCTAGATCTGAATGAATGAACTAATCGTATGAAATACTTTCGTCTTTACATAGTTGAATGTGCTGACAACAAAATCACACAAAAATTATCAATGGAAATCAAATTTATCAACCCAGGAGGTCTGGATATGGAGTCACACTCAAAATCACAGTGGAAAACCACACTACAGGCTGATCCAACTTTATGTAATGTCCTTAAAACAAGTCACAATGAGGCTCAGTAGTTTGTGTGTGGCCTCCACGTGCCCGTATGACCTCCCTACAACGCCTGGGCATGCTCCTGATGAGGTGGGGGATGGTCTTCTGAGGGATGTCCTCCCAGACCTGGACTAAAGCATCTGCCAACTCCTGGACAGTCTGTGGTGCAACGTAGCATTGGTGGATGGAGCAAAACATGATGTCCCAGATGTGCTCAATCGGATTAAGGTCTGGGGAACGGGCGGTCCAGTCCATAGCATCAATGCCTTCCTCTTGCAGGAACCCAGGGCCAACCGCACCAGCATATGACCTCACAAGGGGTCTGAGGATCTTGGTACCTTATGGCAGTCAGGCTACCTCTGGCAAGCACATTGTGGCCCCACAAAGAAATGCCACCCCACACCATTACTGACCCACCGCCAAACTGGTCATGCTGTAAGATGTTGCAGGCAGCAGAACGTTCTCCACAGAGTCTTCGGACTCCGGATTTGCTAATTTTGGTGTTCTCTGGCAAATACCAAACGTCCTACACAGTGTTGGGCTGTAAACCCAACCCCCACCTGTGGCCGTTGGCCCTCATACCACCCTAATGGAGTCTGTTTCTGACTGTTTGAGTGGACACAAGCACATTTGTGGCCTGCTGGAGGTCATTTTGCAGGGCTCTGGCAATGCTTCTCCTTGCACAAAGGCAGAGGTAGCAGTCCTTCTACTGGGTTGTTGCCCTCCTATGGCCTCCTCCACATCTCCTGATGTACTGGCCTGTCTCCTGGTAGCGCCTCCATGCTCTGGACACTATGCTGACAGACACAGCAAACTTTCTTGCCACAGCTCGCATTGATGTGCCATCCTGGATGAGCTGCACTACCTGAGCCACTTGTGTGGGTTGTAGATTCCGTATGATGCTACCACTAGAGTGAAAGCACCACCGGCATTCAAAAGTGACCAAAACATCAGCCAGGAAGCATAGGAACTGAGAAGTGGTCTATGGCCACCACCTGCAGAACCACTCCTTTATTGGGGGTGTCTTGCTAATTGTCTATAATTTCCACCTGTTGTCTGTTCCATTTGCACAACAGCATGTGAAATTGATTGTCAATCAGTGTTGCTTCCTGAGTGGACAGTGGGATTTCACAGAAGTGGGATTGACTTGGAGTTACATTGTGTTGTTTAAGTGTTCCCTTTATTTTTTTGAGCAGTGTATATTTAGCTACACAACTGAAGAACAATACACGCAGGAGTACGAGTTCATTTCTGATCATTGATCCATTGCTGGTCAGAGATGACAACTGAGACAAGACGAAACCCTTTCAGGAATATTAATAGGAACAAAATAACACTAGAAATCTTCATCTTGCACAGTGGTCAATCTTACAGCTGTCGAACTGTCTACATGACAACTGCAAAATCTGCATCCTCATATGTAGTTTCCAAATCCTCATAAAGAACGACTAGATTATGGAAAAACAGTAGGACAGTAGGTGTGGACTAAAGAATGTTGTATATCATCTACAAGGAGACGACAATATATGTAGTGGTTGCATCAGCAATGCATAAAATGGTACACATTGTAGGAGCCAGGCAATAAGAACTTCCACGCACCCAAAAAGTAGCAATTTTTTAGGTGTGCGAGTTTCTTGGCTTTTGGGATTTGTGTAGCCCTTGGTTACATTACGCCACAGGAGTGTTATTCTGCCCACAGACATTAGATTTCTTTCAGCAAAGGATTATGATTTTTTTTTCTTTTAGGTATAAATCTTTAGTTTTATGTAAGGGGAAGGATACGGCATCTAAGTAAGAAAAAAGTTCTTACGTTTTTTTGTTTTTTATTTATCAAGCCAGACACATCCTTTCTGATGACTTGACCATATCCACAAGTTAAAAATGTTTCACAAATTTTTAGAAAAAATACACTTTCTATGAAGGCATCATAAATATTGCAGAGGTTTTTTCCCAGCAAGAAAATCCACATCTTACCACGTTGTAACCTGTGGATTTTAAAGACTCATTCACATTACGATTTCGGCCATCACATATATATGTCTGCAAAAGTTTTTGACAGTTCTACTATACTCGCAGCGCAATTGGCAGCAGGAGGATTATATGTGTTATGTTTATTCCATTGTGTATGGTCGGCACAACCAACTTTGGTGCATATTCACACTTTGTGTCCTGCCGCATTCAGAGGGTGGCTACACCATGGAGCGCTACTTCTTTTCTTTTTGTAGCAGCAGATTTTCACAGTCTGTCAATGAATACGTGCAATGGAGGGCTTAAAGGGGTAGTCCAGTGGTGAAAAACGTATCCCCTATCCTAAGGATAGGGGGTAAGTTTGAGATCGCGGGGGTCCGACCGCTGGGGCCCCCTGCGATCTCTCTGTACGGGGGCCAGGCTCTCTGGCCAGATAGCGGATGTCGACCTCCGCACGAAGCGGCGGCCGACACGCCCCCTCAATACATCTCTATGGCAGAGCCGGAGATTGCCGAAGGCAGCGCTTCGGCTCTGCCATAGAGTTGTATTGAGGGGGCGTGTCGGCCGCCGCTTGGTGCGGAGGTCGACACGCCCCCTTCTCGCGGGCTGTCGGGGCCCTGTACAGGAGATCGCAGGGGGCCCCAGCGGTCGGACCCCCCGCGATCTCAAACTTATCCCCTATCCTTAGGATAGGGGATAAGTTGTTCACCACTGGGTTCAACACTGGACTACTCCTTTAATCTTGGTGTGAACCCTTCTTTATAAGTGGATTTTTAAGATCAACACATGTTTTGATACATTTTCCAAACGGCTTTTGGCGCGACATTTTTAAACTCCCATTAACTTCATTGGGGAAAAAAACACATCAGTAACGGACAGGTTAACTCTTTAAAATTCCCCACATAAGTCATACTCCATGTGAGTGGCTGTTCGGGCATGTTGGGAGTTGTAGTTTTGCAACAGCTGAAGACACACTGTTTGGAAAACACTGCTATATATATATGAAATAGTTGCTAAACTTTCACACTAAATAGTTCAGACCTTTCCAGCAATTCGTATTACTGTTTGAAAGGTCTAAAAAGGCTACCAATTAGAAAAATAAAAAATATTGTGTAATGAGAAATACACACAGCTCTATAAGAATCAGTCTAGTGCCTAAAGGGTTACTGCATATGCTTTATGAACCAGGGAACAAGTAAGCCACGCTCGGTATAGAACAATCCGTGTCTTTCATGCAAAGTCTATTTCCCCCAAATAGAAACCTCATTACCTTACTCAATGACAAAGTCAACAAATGCAAACAGCGCCTCAGGAGGAGGATCCTCAAGAGGAGGCTGAAAAGCAGAGTCAATAGATGCAGTGGACCTAGTCAAATACACCCGGTCTCTTTCATTAGACTCTGTTTGCTCTTTGTATACCATTGTGCCTGCTGCTTAATCTCAAAATCTTCACCGTACCTGCTTTGTGCCTCAGCCTGTGAACCATCACACGTTATTAAATCATGGTGCTGAGTACGCACCTTCCCTTTCACCAGAGGCGCCTCTGTCTTCTATCAGCATTCAGGAGAGGCCCCTTTATCCACTAGGCCGCAGACTCCTGACACACACAGAGGGGATCACACAAAACACGAAAGAAGAAAAAAAAACTAAGGTAGATGCCCCAAAAAAACTATTTCACTAAAGTCAAAGTCATTGGCCCTCATTGACTATTGCAAACCCGACATGATTTCTCGGGGTCTGTGCCGACTAACTCTCCATTTTACTAAGAAAACACGGAAAGGGGGCGTAGACATCAGGAAAAGGGGGTGTGGTCACAGAAAAGGGGTGTGTCCCCGACATTTGCACAAAAACACAACATATTTACTAAGGTTTCTACCGAAAATGTAGTGAATTTGAGCTGAGGAAAATCAGACAGATCAGAGCATGTGTAAAAAAAAAAAAAAAAAGGAAGATGTAGGGAAACTGGAAAATGTAGGGAAACCTTAGTAAATACTGTGAAAAATTTGTTAGAAATTAAAACTCACAAAGAAATTTACACAACACTCTTAGTAAATCAGGGCCATTATCTGTAGAACCTTGACTTCTCTGTGATTACATTATACCCTTCCCTAATGATGTCACATGTAACCTACTATAACATGTGGCCTACTATAACCAGTCCATTTGGTGTGTATTTCTCTCTTTAAAAAAAAAAAAAAACGCAAAGATGGGTCCCCAGTAGAGATGAGCGAACTTACAGTAAATTCAATTCGTCACGAACTTCTCAGCTCGGCGGTTGCTGACTTTTCCTGCGTAAATTAGTTCAGCCTTCAGGTGCTCCGGTGGGCTGGAAAAGGTGGATACAGTCCTAGGAAAGAGTCTCCTAGGACTGTATCCACCTTTTCCAGCCCACGGGAGCACCTGAAAGCTGAACTAATTTATGCAGGATAAGTCATCAACTGCCGAGCCGAAAAGTTTGTGACGAATCGAATTTACTGTAAGTTCGCTCATCTCTAGTCCCCAGCTCACCATTATTAATAGCGATGTCCTGATACCAGTATTGGTGTCTATACCAGTCATTTGCATGAGTACTTGTACTTGGTTAAATGTCCCCCATACCCAGCATTCGGAACTAAATGTTCCGGACACTGGGGCAGTGGAGTACCCCTTTAAACTAGGCACTGATTTTAGGTAGAGCAAAGTTCATGACATAGGATAACTTTACAAAATTCCAAATAAGAGCTGCATTCGAAGAAAGTGCACTGTCCCTTTAAAATCTGAGGAATGCAGAACTTGAGACCCAGCTGTCAGGGAAGAACAGCTTTCAATACAGAACTATTAGCACAATTTGCCCTCTATATTAGCTCCTTTAGAAACTCTCGTCTGTGAGATCTGATCTGTCAGTGCCAAACATCAGTCCACGTGGGTGAAAGCACCATCTCTGTCCTCAAAAACACAGTGGCGACCATTGTTGAGCAATGCTGCTACAGTCTGCCAGCCACATGGACCCCTGCTATTGTCCTACCCAAGGTCATTTCCCATGCACAATGGGGATCATGCAGTGACAGCAAGAAGCCAAAAAAAGAAGGCATGAACTGTGTCCCTCACTGGCAGAACCCCTGCCAAGATGAGGAATGACCTTATGCTGCCAGCTTGACTTGTATTATGTTAACACTCATGTGGCAATGACGCTGCCAACAAACCATAAAATGGTCAAAGAAAGGAATACATCTATAACAAAGGTTAGTTGTATGCAAATCCAACAACCTGTTAGGAATGCAAAAAGGACATCCCACCGACATTACAGAGTCTTACACAAGGAAGATACTCATCTTCAAGGGGGTACACCGCTGCTGTGACGTCTTACCCCCTTTCCAAAGCATAGGGGATAAGATATCTGATCGTGGAGTCCTGCTACTGGTGTCCCCGCAATCTCCCGCAGCACCCGGTATTATAAACAAACCCCAGATTCCTGCGGCTGTGGTCGTGACGTCACGCCCTCATGATGTCACGCCACAAACCCCTCCTTCATTCATGTCTATGGGAGTATCAGCCAACACGCCCTCTCCAATAGGCATGAATAGAGGGGGCATGGTGTGACATCACGAGGGGCGTGGCAGTGACGTCACAAATACGACCTCCAGCTCAAAGCGTTCTGAACAAAATGTTCAGAATGCTGGAGCACCGGAGTACCCCTTTAAATCAAAACCAGCACCAACTAACATAAGATAATCAAAAGTTCCATAGTTATATCCTATTGTTCAATAGGCATGATGTATATCTGGCAATGCAGCAATAAAGGGTGTCACACTGCTTTTCCAGGCTTCAGAACAGCAATATGGGGGAGATTTATCAACACCTGTGCAGAGGAAAAGTTGTCCAGTTGCCCATAGCAACCAATCAGATTGCTTCTTTCACTTTGCAGAGGCCTTGTTAAAAGTGAAAGAAGCGATCTGATTGGTTGCTATGGGCAACTGGGCAACTTTTCCTCTGCACAGGTCTTGATAAATCTCCCCCGATGTGACTAATCAGACCAGTTATTCAAATCTATGGAAGCGAAACCACTGTTGATGGCCATAGTGATCCGGTCACACAGAACGTTTTACATTTATTTATAACAATATTTAGATTACAATCACTTGTGTTTACTAATAAAATGTAAACACAGACAATGTTAGGTTGGGGGGGGTTGCAACTGAATAGAACGGATATGTAAGGTAAAGTTTCTGACATATAAAATAAATGGAGGCTGTAATGGAAAACTAATGGCGGCATGCGTCACCCATAGACATAAGGGATTTATGTAACAGATACCTTGTAAGCTGCCATGTACTGGCCAGGTGATGCCAAAACAACACTTTTTAGGGTATGTTCACACTGAGGAATTGGGGCGGAAATCAAGCAGAAATTTTCTGCCTCAAAATATTGTTACTTTTCCACAAGAACTCAGATTTCGGGCGGAATTCGCATGGAATTCCAGGTTTCATGCGGAGGAGGAGTATCAAGTATTTCTATTCATAAATGTATTAAAAAAAATTTCATGCGGAAATTCCGCGCCAATTTCGCGCCAATTCCGTGCGGATTCTGTGTGGAAGTGCTTCTGACTCAAAAAAAAAAAAAAAAACAACATTGATCTCTATGGGAGAACGACGCTGATTCCGCCTGAAAGAAAGAACACGTTCTTTCTTCAAGCGGAACAGACTTCCTCGTCAGAATTCACTGCTGAATGATTTGGAGAGGAAAAAGCGAGCAGAATTACTCATGGAAATTCCTCTCCAATTCCTCAGTGTGAACATACCCTTCCACAATGGAATCTCCACCCAAAGATACTCCGGGCAAAGATTACGTCTGATGCGGGTGCCACAAAAATCCTTCAGCCATTGGACCAAACGGAAACGCGCCATCACCATTGATGTCAATACAGTCCGTGCGGAATTCTACCGAGAGAATTAACATGTTCATTCTTTCGGCAGGTTCGGAATTTCAAAATTCTGCAGTGTAAATGATGCAGCAGAATCCCATTCAAAACAATTGGTGGGCTGCTGCAGCAGAATTTTCAAGCAGAATTTTAGAGAAAATATTGTAGTGTGAATGTACTAACAGTGGCTGCGTACGAAGATGTCTAGCATGCACAGTAAGTTGGGAGCTTTCCCAGTGTACAGGTAAATCAAATGTTTGTTTGACTTCTATTTCTATTGCATTTTATTATTAAAATGACCAAAGGAAGTGCAAAAGACAGCAGACCCCGCCGATTTTGGTGGGACTGGCCAACTCTCTTATGTGTATGGAGCCTACAAATCTTGCCCCACAGATACTGTGTGGGGAGAGAAGGGTCGGGAATGTTGGATTTCAACTGCCGGACCATTTTGTTTTCCAGGAGATAAGTTGCAGTCAAAGCCAAAGCTACTGAAGGTGAATGGGCCCTTTTAGCAAATAATAAAACATTATATACCCAAGAAGTTATAAACAGTTTTTCTTAAAGGGGTATTCCAGGAAAAAAAACTTTTTTATATATATCAACTGGCTCTAGAAAGTTAAACAGATTTGTAAATGACTTCTATTAAAAAATCTTAATCCTTTCAGTACTTATGAGCTTCTGAAGTTAAGGTTGTTCTTTTCTGTCTTAATCCTCTCTGATGACACCTGTCTCAGGAAACGCCCAGTTTAGAAGAGGTTTTCTATGGGGATTTGCTTCAAAACTGGGCGTTTCCTGAGACAGGTGTCATCAGAGAGGATTAAGACAGAAAAGAACAACCTTAACTTCAGAAGCTCATAAGTACTGAAAGGATTAAGATTTTTTAGTAGAAGTCATTTACAAATCTGTTTACCTTTCTGGAGCCAGTTGATATATATTTAAAAAAAAAAAAGTTTTTTCCTGGAATCCCCCTTTAAGGCCTGCCTTGGGCATCACTAGGAGAGTCACAGTAAATAAGCAGGGTTGCCCGAAATGTAGATAGAACATAGCATAGAACAGTGGTTTCCAACCTGCAGACCTCCAGATGTTGCAAAACTACAACTCCCAGCATGCCCGGACAGCCGTTGGCTGTCCGGGCATGCTGAGAGTTGTAGTTTTGCAGCATCTGGAGGTCTGCAGGTTGGAGACCACTGGCATAGAATATATTGGAGGTCGGCAGATCACTTCAGAGATTTTCATTGAAAATTTAACTAAAAATAAAATTCACAAGACTGTTGTCTCAAATCTCATATTCTTCAAAGCCGAGCAGACGTCTACAGAGAGTGGCATGCACATTGCATCAGCCCATAGAAGCCTCGGCTGATCAGCTGCCCAGTAAGTGGAAAAAACTCCCAGACAATTTCAGGAAACACCCTGGCAAGTTCCATCAAGCTGCAACCACAGAAAGAACATTCCCTCTCAAAAACCATCCATTTAAAGTATTTTCCATTAACACCATTTTCATAATTTACCAAATGTAAAACCAAAATGGCGTGTGTGCACCCGACTCTCCCGCCCTCTCATCTATCACAATATTTTTATTTTGTTTACATTTTTTTTTTTAATTTTCAACATGGAATATATATTTATATTAATTGACAAAAAAAAACTAAACAAAACCATAAGGCAGACTAAATGGCTTCCACTGAAATTATGTGTTTTATTGGGGGCTACACGGTGCATGTGTAAAAAGCAATAGTCTGTTGCAGTGACTGGCACATCATGGGATCTCCACTGTGATATTTGTTGCACATTTCTATAGAAGACCTGTTAGCTCTGCTGACATATCTGTTTTAGTAACTACTTTTTATTGTATTTCCCATAAAAAAAAAAACTATTGTTAAATATCTTTTATTAGAGCTATGTCTTGAACTATTCCTTTTTTATTCTTCCTAAAAAATATAAAAATAAAATTGTCATCTGGGAGTTAACCATTTCCAATGTCAAAATGGCCTTCCACTAGACCAGTGGTCTCAAAAATGTGGACCTTCAGACTGTCCAGGCATGCTGGGAGTTGTGGTTTTGCAATATCTGAAGGTCCAGTTTAAAGGGTTACTCTGCCCCTAGACATCTTATCCCCTATCCACCCCCCCCCCCCCCTTTCCCCCGCAAATCACCTTTGGATAGGGTAGTACCCCTTTAAAGACGATTACATTAGACAGTCTAAAGGTGAAAATACACTTTTGTCAATAGATGAGTGAACCTGCTGTCTTTGGTGGGTTCGCCCAACTATCCAACACATATGAAGGCCTTCTGACTCTCCATGTAGGGCTTCGACCGCCTGACCCTACTGTTTTCTGGGAGAGAAACTGTCATCAGTAGAAATGAAGTACAAAATGACCCAAAGATCAAGCGCTGTTTCAGGTTCCAAAATTAAGAAGCCAATGCAGATGTAACGATTAAAGTACCAGCAGGCACTGTATTTATTAATTCAGAAACCAATTACGCGTTTCGGAGGTGAGATCCTCCTTCCTCAGATTGGCCAATCTGAGGAAGGAGGATCTCCCCTCCGAAACGCGTAATTGGTTTCTAAAATAAATACAGTACCAGCAGTTACTTTAATTGTTACTTCTGCATTGGCTTCTTAATTTTGGAACCTGAAACAGCGCCTGATCTTTGGGTCATTTTGTACTTCATTTCTACTAATTGGAACAGGACTGGATCTTCCACCCCTGTGACCCACTGGGCTTGCAGTTTTGTTCCTTACAAGGCTATGTCTATACCCTTTTAAGGGGTGATAAACACTGACTATATGCTTTAAGGTGAGCAGCCAACCGAAAGGCTGGTACCCCCCTCCCATCCCCGAGTCCACCTGGTGTCGTGGGTAATACACGTGGCGCGGTCCCTCTCTTTTTCTTCTTTTTCAGATATAAGCTGTCACAAGAGCTGTCTGACAGTGGCTTACCTATCTCCTCTTTATTCACAACATATGTCTATGCTGAATGTTCATGTGTATCGGGAGATCAGCAGAGAGCTATTGATGGTGTATGGGTACCTTGACACTGTCCAATTATTGCTAACAGCATCAAACTGTAGGGACACACCTAAATGACAAGGAGACTAAGGGCCCTTTTTAGATGGGCTGTATTATGCAGTAAATCTCGTACATCGGCTCTCTTGTTTACTAAGCCTTTTAGAAGACTCGACAATCATACAGGCAGTGCTGCAGGAATGATTGCTGGATCGCACATGCGGCCCTATGCTTCCATTTGTCAGCCCATCCTCAATTACATGGGTAGAGGTGCAATCGACAAAACAGTTTTTTTTTTTAAATCTGTCAAAAAAAATTCCTTACTACACAAAGCAATATTGGCCTATCTGGCCAATAATCATCCTATGTGAGAAGTGCCTTGTAAATTTATTACTATATTCCCAGGAGAGGTGACAGAGGAACAGCACAATGCAAAGTAGTAAATCTTTGCTCTTTTACGAAGAATTACTACAACAGACATGCAAGACAAGTATTTCCTACAACAGATATGTCAGGAGAATGGATAGGCCCTCCAAAAAGGAAACTTTTCACTATAAAAATACAATCCAGTCTGCAAGCATAATGTAATAGAGCAGGAGGAGCTAAGCAGATGATATATACAATACAGTACAATCTGCAGGTATCATGTTATAGAGCAGGAGGAGCTGAGCAGATGATATATACAGTACAATCTGCAGGTATTATGTTATAGAGCGGGAGGAGCTGAGCAGATGATATATACAATACAGTATAATCTGCAGGTATCATGTTATAGAGCAGGAGGAGCTGAGCAGATGATATATACAGTACAATCTGCAGGTATTATGTTATAGAGCAGGAGGAGCTGAGCAGATGATATATACAATACAGTACAATCTGCAGGTATCATGTTATAGAGCAGGAGGAGCTGAGCAGATGATATATACAATACAGTACAATCTGCAGGTATCATGTTATAGAGCAGGTGGAGCTGAGCAGATGATATATACAATACAGTACAATCTGCAGGTATCATGTTATAGAGCAGGAGGAGCTGAGCAGATGATATATACAATACAGTACAATCTGTGGGTATCATGTTATAGAGGAGGAGGAGCTGGGCAAATTATATATATAGTTTAGTAGGAAGACACAGTATAAATTGTTACTTATCCATTGAAAGCTCTGCTCATTTTGGCCTTAGGAGTCCAGTGGATGGTATCAATCAATGATTGACAGACTTCAATCCATAAGTAACAGGTTATTCTGGAGGTTTCTTCACAAAACTATATATCAATCTGTTCAGCTCCTCCTGCTCTATAACATGATACCTGCAGATTGTACTGTATTGTATATATCATCTGCTCATCTCCTCCTGCTCTATAACATGTTGTCTGCAGATTGTACTGTATTGTATATATCATCTGCTCAGCTCCTCCTGCTCTATAACATTATACCTGCAGATTGTACTGTATTGTATATATCATCTGCTCAGCTCCTCCTGCTCTATAACATGATACCTGCAGATTGTACTGTATTGTATATATCATCTGCTCAGCTCGTTCTGCTCTATAACATTATACCTGCAGATTGTACTGTATTGTATATATCATCTGCTCAGCTCCTCCTGCTCTATAACATGATACCTGCAGATTGTACTGTATTGTATATATCATCTGCTCAGCTCCTCCTGCTCTATAACATGATACCTGCATATTGTACTGTATTGTATATATGTATTGTATATATCAATCCTCCTGCTCTATAACATGACTCTGACGGATCAGAGTTAAGAGAGATACATGTTTTTGAAGAAGAGGCACACTGAGTGTGTGTTGACCCGGGGACCCAGTCAGGGTGAGAATAGCAGCAGTGGGGAATCAGGTAGTTCTTCCTAATCCTTTTGCCATTCTGCCCTCTTTTTAAGAATATTTATGCCACTGGACAATTCCTGTAAATCATTGCAAGAATTCGCACTAACTGCAGAAAGAAAAGGACCATATATCTAGTTTAGAGATCCACATGCTACAAAAGGTTTTCCCATATAAAGAATTCTATCAGTGCAGATCATTGAAGCCAATGTCATTGTGAAATTCCTGTGTAAGCTTTACACGATTTCACACAGATCCTCGGCAGCTGAATGACAGCCATGCTCCCTCTTTATATTCTGCCCACGTTGTCAGGGAGAGACGGCTTCATTGGTGGCTGTAGAGCAAGGTCCTTCAAGGAGATGGCATGAATGGGCATAGCAGAAAAAAAACTAAGCACAATATAGGATACAATAAAATCACTAAATACTGTGAGGCTACAGTGGAGCAAAAAAGTATTTAGTCAGCCACCAATTGTTCAAGTTCTCCCACTTAAAAAGATGAGAGGCCAGTAATTTTCATCATAGGTATACCTCAACTATGATTGACACACTGAGAAAAAAAAAATCCGTAATCACATTGTCTGATTTTTAAAGAATTTATTAGCAAATTATGGTGGAAAATAAGTATTTGGTCACCTACAAACCAGCAAGATTTCTGTAACAGAGTGTCCTCCACTTGTTACCTGTATTAATGGCAACTGTTTGAACTTGTTATCAGTATAAAAGACACCTGTCCACAACCTCAAACAGTCACACTTCAAACTCCAATATGGCCAAGACCAAAGAGCTGTCGAAGGACACCAGAAACAAAATTGTAGACCTGTACCAGGCTGGGAAGACTGAATCTGCAATAGGCAAGCAGCTAGGTGTGAAGAAACAAACCGTCGAAGCAATTATTAGAAAATGGAAGACATATAAGACCACTCATAATCTCCCTCGATCTGGGGCTCCACGCAAGGTCTCACCCCTTGGTGTCAAAATGATCACAAGAACAGTGAGCAAAAATCCCAGAAGCACACAGGGGGACCTAGTGAGTGACCTGCAGAGAGCTGGGACCAAAGTAACAAAGGCTACCATCAGTAACACACTATGCCGCCAGGGACTCAAATCATGCAGTGCTAGACGTGTCCCCCTGCTTAAGCCAGTACTTGTCAGAGCCCAGACATGGCTAGAGAGCATTTGGATGATCCAGAAGAGGATTGGGAGAATGTCATATGGTCAGATGAAACCAAAGTAGAACTTTTTGGCAAAAACTCAACTCGTCGTGTTTGGAGGAGAAAGAATTCTGAGTTGTATCAAAAGAACACCATACCTACTGTGGCGCATGGGGTGGAAACATCATGCTTTGGGGCTGTTTTTCAGCAAAGGGACAAGGACGACTGATCCATGTAAAGGAATGAATGGGGCCATGTATCGTGAGATTTTGAGTGAAAACCTCCTTCCATCAGCAAGGGCATTGAAGATGAAACGTGGCTGGGTCTTTCAGCATGACAATGATCCCAAACACACCACCCAGGCAATGAAGAAGGAGTGGCTTCATAAGAAGCATTTCAAGGTCCTGGAGATGCCTAGCCAGTCTCCAGATCTCAACCCCTATAGAAAACCTTTGGAGGGAGTGGAAAGTCAGTGTTGCCCAAAACATCACTACTCTAGAGGAGATCTACATGGAGGAATGGGCCAAAATACTAGAAACAGTGTGTGAAAACCTTGTGAATACTTACAGAAAGCGTTTGACCTCTGTCATTGCCAACAAAGGGTATATAACAAAGCATTGAGATGAACTTTTGTTATTGACCAAATACTTATTTTCCACCATAATTTGCAAATAAATTCTTTAAAAATCAGACTGTGATTTTATGGATTTTTTTCTCATTATGTCTCTCATAGTTGAGGTATACCTATGATGAAAATTACAGGCCTCTCATCTTTTTAAGTGGGAGAACTTGCACAATTGGTAGCTGACTAAATACTTTTTTGCCCCACTGTATATATAGGGGGAGAACGTAACAGTCCAGCACTGTCACAAAATATATAGTGCATCTCCACCCATAACAACAGCCCTGCACTTCTTTCCTACTAATCCAGAGTTTCCCAACCAGGGTGCCTCCAGCTGATGCAAAACTACAACTCCCAGCATGCCCGGACAACCTTTGGCTGTCCGGGCATGCTGGGAGTTGTAGTTTTGGAACAGCTGGAGGCACCCTGGTTGGAAAACACTATAGTAACGATTTTTTGCATTGGCTCCCATATGAAAGGGCTGACTGTGGTAAAAGCCCTCAAACAACAAAAGGTTCTTCACAGGTTTACACTAAAATGCTGACATTAAAGAGGTTCTCCACAGTAAAACTTTTTTTTTTTTTTTTTTTTTTTTAAATCAACTGGTGCCAGGAAGTTAAACAGATTTGTTAATTACTTCTATTTAAAAATCTTCATCCTTGCACTACTTATCAGCTGATGTATGTTCCAGAGGAATTTCTTTTTTTTAATTTCCTTTCTGTCTGACCACAGTGCTCTCTGCTGACACTTCTGTCCATTTAAAGGGGTACTCCGCCCCTGGCATCTTATCCCCTATCCAAAAGGATAGGGGATAAGATGTTAGATCGCCGCGGTCCCGCTGCTGGGGACCCTGAGGATCGCCACTGCAGCACCCCGCCATCATTACTGCACAGAGCGAGTTCGCTCTGTGCGTAATGACATGCGATACAGGGGCCGGAGCAGCGTGACGTCATGGCTCCGCCCCTCATGACATCACGGCCCGTCCCCTTAAGGCAAGTCTATGGCAGGGGGCGTGACGACCGCCACGCCCCCTCCCATAGACTTGTATTGACGGGGGCGAGCCGTGACGTCACGAGGGGCGGAGCCGTGACGTAACGATGCTCCGGCCCCTGTATTGCCCCTCATTACGTGCAGAGCGATCTCGCTCTGCGCAGTAATGATAGCGGGGTGCTGCAGCAGCGATCCCCGGGGTCCCCAGCAGCGGGACCCCGGCGATCTGACATCTTATTCCCTATCCTTTGGATAGGGGATAAGATGTCTAGGGGCAGAGTACCCCTTTAAGGAACTGTCCAGAGTAGGAGTAAATCCCCATATAAAACCTATCCTGCTCCTTACCGTTCCTTAAATGGACAGAGATGTCCGCAGAGAGCACTGTGGTAAGACAGAAAGGAAATTCAAAGAGAAAATAATTTCCTGTGGAGCATACAGCAGCTGATAAGTACTGGAAGGGTAAAGATTTTAAAAATAGATGTAATTTATAAATCTGTTTAACTTCCGGGCACCAGTTTATTTTAAACAAAAAGGTTTTTCCAGGGGAGTACCCCTTTAAAAAGTCATGAGATAAAAAAATTATAAAAAAGGATGAAAAAAAGTGGAGTTCTCCTGACCCCAAGCCAGGATCTGCAATCCCCACCCTTTTACGTGTTAAATAAGGAAGACCATGTCAGCATCTTATGCTCTTCCTCGCTGCTGACGGGGCTGGCATGAGTTGAATTCATCTTCTTGGCAGAGGGCCCTCTAAGACAGTTATAATAGGAAAAAGAAAACAACATAAAAATGTAATCTAGATTCCTATTCTGCCTTAGAGCAAAGAGAATCCTTATGACCCACGGGGTCAGGGTGTCTATTTATGGCTGGGAAGGGGGGCAGGGGTTTAGGTCAAAGTCAACATTTTGAATAGACAACTATCTGCAGAATGGAGGTCGGTTTAAGCCTCTTCTCTGGATTGGACATGATTGAAAAGTTTATTATTTAGTATTATTCTCAGATGTAACAAAGTGAATCTACACAGAAAACCACTTCCTGGACACGGCCCTGACAGCTGATGATCCTATAAACGTAAGCCTCTCACACTGTGCACATGGTGAAGACCGTCACCCAGGGAGGCCCCTAAGTAGTCAAAAGTATCACATATTGTACTACAAATAACCGGCCCGTCTCCATGTTTTCTTTTCTTTTAACTCATTCATGTCTTCTGTAACCTAATCTAATTACTCTGGGCCTCTTTTTTTCATATATAAACATTTTTCAGATGGATACATTTCTTAAACATTCTGTAGCTTGTGTACAAATTATAATCAAACAATAATCACACTCTGTGCACTGGATACAACTATTAAGTTAATATAGTAGGAAAAACAATGTAACTTAAATGGGCACTGTCAGATATAAAAACGTTTGATATGTTGTAACGCATGCAGAACCAATAGGTTTTGCAATTGCTTTCATTAGAAAGTTTTCAGTATTTCATACTGAAAAAGACAGTCAAACAACCATCCCCCTGCCTGCTTGGACACATACTAGTCCTGCTGTGTCCATGAGTCATCACCTATGTCATGGACACACTTCCTTGATTGACAGCTGTGAGCGCAGGGCTCAGAGCAGGAGGAAAAATCCTCCCACTGTCAGCTTGTGTCCACTACTGTGAGTGAGGACAAGCTGGGAGTTGTAGTTTTGCTAATGCTAGGGGAGATGTGAGCAGACAGCATACTGAGGGAGGGGGCGGAGACCTGCAGTGAGGCAACGCCCCCTCACTTTGAGAGGAATTCAGACTAGTGAGCTAAATTAAAAGTGTAATTAAAAAAAAAATCTAGGTGATAAATTCCTTTTAAAAGGTTTTTCTTGGGGGTTAGAATGGACAGATAGCCTATCCAAAGGATAGGTCATCAATCGCTGTTCAACAGGGTGGCAACACCCAATACCCCTTCCACTCAGCTATTTGACACCCACAAAAAACTGTGAACTGGACCAGAAGCAGTTGTAGTTGTGGCGCCACCTAACTGCAGCTCAGCTCCTGTTCACAGTGAGCTTCAATAACTAGGCCCAGCTACTACACAGAGAATGGAGCAAACTGCTTCCTGGCCTAGTCACCTTTCAGCTGATAAGCGAGGGTATTGGCACCCCGCTGAACACCGATTTATGTCCTATCTATTCTAGCCTAGAAAAACCCTTTAAAAGGGTTAGTGCTAGAAAGCCAAACTATAATCTAACTATAGTAAGCCCCAATAACACCATCAACGATTAAATGAAGTATTACACAATATCAATCAAATTTATTGTACTGTCTAATGTGCTGGGTCCTTCAGAGGAATGTTCACCAAATTGATCGGCTCGGTATAGTGCTATCTATGGCCACCCAACCATCATCACCAAACCACACGATATCATGATGTATCAAATTAATTCAACCAACTTTATTGAGTATGCAATTACAAGCAATGTTAAAAAACATATATAAGGCACAACAGGTATCACAACAGAAAAAATAGAGGGGTATACTCTGAGTAGATGCTGTAATATTATAATCCAAGGTCACAGGTATAGATTTAAGGCAGAACTGCTAAATGTTCATAAGGAGACAATCAGCACAAAGCATATAAAAAGTATAGAACTACCTGCTCAAATCATATAAAATAGTAGTACAAGTATAAAATATAGACTGTGCACCCTGTGGGGAGATACCTCACCTCCAGCCCCGAACGCACGTTTTCGCCCTTTTCTTCCTCAGGGGGCATGTACTAAGCACAGGTAGGGAAGGGTATAAATGTACATAGGCAACCAATCAGCTCCACAATCATACATAATGGACATCCATTACAGCATCTACTCGGAGTTATAACTGTTGTGCCTCATATATGTTTTTTAACATTGTTTGTAATTGCATACTCAATAAAGTTGGTTGAATTAATTTGATACATCATGATATCGTGTGGCCTGCTTGTTTGGTGATGGTCCTTCAGAGGAAGAAACACTCTCTGTAGTTACTTTCTGCTCTGGCTAAAAGACGTGGACCCTGAATCCAAATCTCCATGGGGGAGATTTATCAAAACCTCCAGAGGAGAAGTTGCTGAGTTGCCTATAGCAACCAATCAGATGGCTTCTTTCCTTTTCAACAAGGCCTCTGCAAAATGAAAGCAGCGATCTGATTGGTTGCTATGGGCTACTGGGCAACTTTCCCTCTGGACCGGTTTTGATAAATCTCCCCCAATATGTTGTCACCTATTAACAGGATAGGTAAGGACTAGCTTAGCGGTCTTCAAATTGTGGCCCTCCAGATGTGGCAAAACTACAACTCCCAGCATGCCCGGACAGCCAACAGCTGTCCGGGCATGCTGGGAATTGTTGTTTTGCCACATCTGGAGGGCCACAGTTTGAAGACCACTGGACTAGCTAATCGGTGGGGCTTCAACTGCTAGGAACACGATGATGGAGTTCCCTTGTCCTAGACTGAATGGCGATGCAGAGCACATGCCAAGCATAGATAGGGATAACCCCTTTGATTCTATTTCCTTCTATTTAAGCTCGGTGACAATGAACATGGAGGCCATTATAGCACAAAGAGATATAAATATAACACTGCATCAGTATGCACAGGGTATGGAAAAGACTAGATCTACAGCAGAGAAGATATGAGGACTTTAATTGGTGATCCAAAGCGGCCATACATTTTAAATAACGGTTGACCTTACAGCTATTTCTTTTGATCCTACTACCCCAAATGCACGTGCAGTTGACAGACCATGAGAGAAGGGAGAAAACCACTGCCAGATACCTTGGGTAACAGCTTATCTGCCCAAAAACAAGGAGATCATTACATCCAATATGCTGGACCATTCTCTCACCAACATCTGCCATTGTGGGAGAGGTGAGGGGCCCATACACATAAGATGGCCGGACTATCCTACTGAATCAGTGGGTTCAGCCGTCTAGAATGTGTATTGTTTAGCATTAGGTTAATTGTTATTGAATCATCCTCTCATATACATGGTCAGAGTTTCAGCAATATGTATTGCAACAGCTGGCAAGTCACAGGTTGGGGTGCGCCAATATATACGGTAGATCTTAAAATATAGTCAAACTAAAAGGACCATCTCACAAAGCCAATCGTTCTTACGTAGAAGCTGTCATAGAGACCAACTTTTCTAACGCCAATTGATCGGCTGATATCGCAGGAAGCCGCGTCTGGCTATACTTCAATGTAACATTATATGCGATCATTCATATTAATGGACCAACATGTCATCCATGAAGAAAGAGGCCCACAAGAGCTCAGTCAGTTCTTATTCACACACTACAGATTTGGTCAGTACTTTGAATGAGCATTTTGAAGCCAAAAATCCAGGTATAAAATTCTTCCATAAAAAATTTCACCTGATTTCAGAATCCAGTCCTGGGTTTTGCTGTAAAATACTGATATATACTGGACTCCACACATGGCCATATAGAACAAGGGCTCGTTCACACAACAGATTCTCAAGATGGAATCTGCTCGGATTGTACCTTGCAGCACACTTCCATTGACTACAGTGGGTTTTCCTTTGCTGCTTTACACAGCGGAAGTTCCACGACAAAACTTCAGGATTTCAATTCTGGACAGACTTCGGCAGTACAGGCCCATTAGTCAATGGGGCTTTAAATTCTAGCACTTATTTTCATGGCAAATTCTATGGACAATGAGATGATATCTCAAAACCTGACGAGAGGAAAAGTTGACCACTTGCCCATAGCAACCAGATTGCTTCTTTCATTTTTGAAAAAGGTCTCTGAAAAATAAAAGCAGCAATCTGATTGGTTCCTAGTCAACTCTGATTGGGCAACAAGTCAACTTTTCCTCTGCACAGGTTTTAATAAACCGACCCCCAATAAGCCCCAATTCAGCCTCATCCCTGCTTTATTGACCATGGAATGGAAAGGACATTGTATTCAGCAAGGACATTTTCTTGGCTGAATTCTGTAGTGTGAACATAGCCCAACTTTACATTCTGGCTTAAAGGGGTACACCTGCTGGAAAACATTTTTTTTTTTTTTTTAAATCAACTGGTGCCAGAAAGTTAAACAGATTTGTAAATTACTTCTATTAAAACACCTTAATCCTTCCAGTAGTTATCAGCTGCTGTATGCTCCACAGGAAGTTCTTTTCTTTTTGAATTTCCTTTCTGTCTGACCACAGTGCTCTCTGCTGACACCTCTGTCCATTTAAGGAACTGTCCAGAGTAGGAGAAAATTAGTGCTGTGCGGTATGACCAAAAATGTGTATCACAGTATTTTTCAAACTTATGGCGGTTCCACAGTATATATTTTTTCCCACTCATTTCCCCCTAACCCCACCCCCCTCAAATGGGGGGGGAGAGGGGCCCGACCGGTATTGCGTTATAGGGAAAAAGTCATATCATACAGAAAAAACACACCGGTATTCGGTATGAACCGGTATACCGCTCAGCACTAGAGCAAATCCCCATAGAAAACCTATCCTGCTCTGGACAGAGGTGTCAGCAGAGAGCACTGTGTTCAGACAGAAAGGAAATTCAAAAAGAAAAGAACTTCCTGTGGAGCATACAGCAGCTGATAAGTACTGGAAGGACTGAGATTTGTTAATAGAAGTAATTTACAAATATGTTTAACTTTCTGGCACCAGTTGATTTAAAATATAATGTTTTCCAGAGGAGATTCCAAGACAGATAACCATCCTCAAGGACAGTGTTTCCCAATCTGTGTGCCTCCAGCTGTTGCAAAACTGCAACTCCCAGCATGCCCGGACAGCCAACGGCTGTCCGGGCATGCTGGGAGTTGTAGTTTTGCACCAGCTGGAGGCACACTGATTGGGAAACAATTCTCTAGGATGTTGGTGCTAATACGTTAATTACTGACTTTGCACAATGGAGGTGGGATCCGGCATACCCAGCATCCTTGCCTCCTTCCCCTCTGCTCCCATATGTGTGCCCACCTCACTTTCACATGCGCGAAGGGGGTCTCATAATTCATGAGGTGGGGGGCATATGTTCACACTGTATTTTTTTTTTGCATAATGTCCGCATAGAAAATTTCCGGCGGACATTCCACAAACGACAGGCACCAGCAGAACATGCCAGCACTAGGACCGCTGGGAAATGCATCTCCATAAACGACAATGCATTTTCAGGCGGATTTCGCAGAAAGAATTGGAGGTGTCTAAAGGCTGGAATCAGGATTTCCTCGGTAGAGGTTTCTGCTGCAGAAATTCCGCAATGTGCACAGTGAAGCAGAATCCCATTGAAAACAATGAGATTCTGCTGCAATGGAATTTACAAGTAGAATTCCGATTCCGCACAGAAATTCTGCTGTGTAAACATGACCTAACAATGCTGACAATTTCCCCATAGAGATCACCTGGGGTCCCAGCAGTATGACCCCCAGCAACCGCATTTCTGCTTCATTCATCCGAGTATCATTTAAGTGCAGCGACATTTTGGGGTTGGCTACAGTCATCGCTGAATGTGTATCTAAGTCTGCATGCATTTCTATATAGTACAGAGTAATTTCCTTGTATATCATCATAAACGTTTGGCCCAATTCAGGCCGCAGCCTCTTCCTTATTGTAAAGATAAGAGTCACATCCAATAGAAAAACAATATCTATCTAAGTGACACAACGACATATCGATCCATAGCCTTTCGCTCATGGACTTTGTGCTATATGTAATGAACTGTCACGGGCAGAGTGAAGGGAAGGTGCCACATTGATAAATCTGGGCCAATCTGTATCTGATAGATAGCAACCAATCACAGCTCATTTTAAAGGGGTATTCCAGGGGAAAAAACTTTTTTTCTTATATCAACTGGCTCCGGAAAGTTAAACAGATTTGTAAATTACTTCTATTAAAAAATCTTAATCCTTTCAATAATTATCAGCTGCTGAAGTTGCGTTGTTCTGTTCTGTCTGGAAACAGTGCTCTCTGCTGACATCTCTGCTTGTCTCGGGAACTGCACAGAGTAGAAGAGGTTTGCCATGGGGATTCGCTTCTAAACTGGGCGGTTCCCAAGACAGGTGTCATCAGAGAGCACTTAGACAGAAAAGAATGACTCAACTTCAGCAGCTCATAAGTACTGGAAGGATTAAGATTTTTTTATAGAAGTAATTTACAAATCTGTTTAACTTTCTGGAGCCAGTTGATATATAAAAAAGGCTTTGCCGAAACGCGTCCTGTTTACCCGCATACAATAAATACGAATTGGCTTGCAACTTGGTGAGTGCCGGGACTTTTTGTTCTATATAGATATATAAAAAAAATACATTTTCCTGGATAACCCCTTTAAGAAACGAAAGATGAGCTGTGATTGGTTGTTATCTCTCCGAGACAAGAATCAGACACATTTTTGTCTCAGATTGATAAACCAGCATCAATAGGTTTGCACAGACAGCAGATAATACCCCGCAATGTATACGGCTAATTCTCTAATCTATAATCCGCTTCCAACTCTCGACACCTATGTAAAACGGCAGCGTCCTGAGGCTGTGTTCACACATAGCAGTACCATGCCGTGTGGATGATTACTGCGCCACAAAATTGCATGCAGTTTACCGCAAGTTGCTGCCATTTTTGGGGCGTTATTGAGCGTATTGTGAAAGAGTTTCCAAATGTGGGAATAACAATATCCTAAAACAACAGTAATGTTGGGTAAAACGTGAGGTTTTGCTGCAGGACACTAGTACTGTGGTCCCTCAAGTTACAATATTAATCGTTTCCAGGACGACCATTGTATGTTGAGACCATTGTATGTTGAGACCAGAACTCTATGGAAACCTGGTAATTGGTTCTGAAGCCACCAAAATGTCATCCAAAAATAGGAAAAGGTGAGGATTAAAGAAAAATAAGTAGATAACTAATACAGATAAAGCAAGTTCTTCCATATAAAATTAAGAAAGATCTGCTGAGAGCTGTAAATCACTGTCTATTTCAGTGTTTCCCAACCAGGGTGCCTCCAGCTGTTGCAAAACTACAACTCCCAGCATGCCCGGACAGCCGCTGGCTGTCCGGGCATGCTGGGAGTTGTAGTTTTGCCACAGCTGGAGGCACCCTGGTTGGGAAACAATGGTTTATTTAGAGGACAGGAGCTTCTTCAGGGTCCTATACAGTACACACAGTGTCCCAAATGGAGCCGCCCTAACTTGGTGTCCAAAGGAGCAGCTAACCCTGACACAGGTAAGGAGTAGTACAGAACTTGTAGTTCCTCCCTGTACTGTAGGGGCGCTACCAGACACCAATCAGTGAATGTACTTCAGAAATAGAGGTGATTTACCAGTAAAATGCCCATTCTGATTGGTCAGTTCCTCCAGCTGTGACAGGTGTCACAGATCTGGACTGTCTGTAACATTGTATGTTGAGTCTGGTTTCAAGTTACAATGGTCCAGAAAAGACCATTGTATATTGAAACTATTGTATGTTGAGACCATTGTAAGTTGAAGGATCACTGTACTGTGTGAACTCAGCCTCCTAACCATTTTCACACACACGCTTTCTTTTCTGCTTTCTTCCTTGAAAAAAATATTCAGCATTTCCTGCATTTTTTCATTTTGTTTAAGGTGGTTTTTTTTTCTCCATAGTTGTAACTAGAGATGAGCAAACTTACAGTAAATTCGATTCGTCACGAACTTCTCGGCTCGGCAGTTGATGTCTTATCCTGCATGAATTAGTTCACCTGAAAGCTGAACTAATTTATGCAGGATAAGTCATCAACTGCCGAGCCGAGAAATTCGTGACAAATCAAATTTACTGTGAGTTCGCGCATCTCTGGTCGTAACATGTGTTTTTATCAAATTCTATAGACAAGCGGCCAGGTATAGGCAACCTTTGGCACTGCAGATGTTTTGGACTCCATCTCCCATGATGCTTTGTCAGCATATTGGCTGTAAGAGCATCATAGGAGATGTAGTCCAAAACATCTGCAGTGCCAAAGGTTGCCTATACCTGGACAAGCCTATGGAAAAATGCCGAAAAAATGCTGTACACAGAACAGACTATGTTTAAAAAAATAAATAAATAGTTGCCAAAAAACTAAACAAAATACCAGAAAAATGCAATGTCCGTACGTTTTCTAATGTTTCACAATCAACTTATATCAGCTTTTCTGTGAAAAGAAATACCACAAAAAAATAAAACTGTTTTTCCAAAAAATTCTGCATGCCAAACCATCCTTAGAAAAGGCTTTTACAAAAAAAAAAAAAAAAAAAAGACCCAGTGATCTTGATAAACATATTTAAATTAACTGCACTCTTTAATTTATATTTTAGGTGGTAAATGTTGACATTTAGAGTGTGTTCACACTAGCCTAATGACAGCTGTCAGATACAGTCGTTAGAATTGTGGCCGTAATACGAACACCAAAAAATGCATCTGTATTACTCCAGTGTGAACCCAGCCTTAGGGTACGTTCACACAGGGACCGCAGAAAATCTGCTGCGGACAGCCGAGAAGAGCCTGCCCCCTTTCAAATACGCAGCGGAAAACCCGCAAATAAACCCGCCTGTGTGAACGTACCCTTAGGGTGCATTCACACATGCACATTTTCTGCTGCAGATCTGAGTCAGCAGATTTTTCTGCCCAGTGAAGTCAATAGGCAGCAAAATCTGCAGCTGCAAATCTGTAGCAGATCTGCAGCAAAAATATGCAGGTGTGAACGTACCCTTAGGCTACATTCACACGGGTGGATTCATTGTGCTGCATAGTTACTACAGCTGATTTTCTGCTGCTTATTTTAATATTGACTTACTAACAGAAAAAAAAGCAGCAGAAAATACACATCACAATCCACACCTAAATCTGCACCAAAATCCACTCATGTGAGCGGACCCAAAGGGCCTATTCCCACTACATATTTTTTGAGCGGAATTCCATTTTGAAAATACGGTGCAGCAGCCTCCCAATGTTCTCAATGGGATTCTGACGCACCATTCACACTACAGAGTTTCCACAGTGGATGTTCCCCAGACTCCGGGAATAAGAAACGCACTTCCTTGGCATCTCCTTGTGTTTTTGGTGTCGATAACATTTATCATTTTATTTTTAAATGCACAATTTTTTGCTATCCTCCCCATGGTTTTTCTTTAAGACTTGAAAAATGGCAAAAATAAATAAATACAAATGTAATAATATGAAAATTTTTTAGCAAAAAATAAAAATAAAAAAGGCAGAACAATAAAATGTGTGGAGGAGGCCTACCAGCAGTCCATTACTATCGGGTATAAACTACAGGGGCCAGACAGAGATACAATATGTCTTTATGAACCAATCTGAAGAAATATAGTAATAAGTCATAAACCCCTTTGAAGGGAGTCTACACCATCCCCCTCTTTATGTGAGAACAATGAGATAAATATTGGTGTCGTAATGTATAAAACGTATTACACAGCATTTCTCCTATAAACCCCATCAGTAAGCAGAAGTCCTCCATCTGTCGTCTTCTACTCAGACATTTCTTAGTATGGATGGGGTCATCGGTATAAGATGGAATATGGACATGTCCCTCAGGGTAACTGTATTACTACGGTTTTGTAGTCTTACCTAATTTTTCTAACCATTTTACTGTACTGAATTTCATATAAATCTAGGAAAAGCAACAAAGACAAGTAGAGGTCAGCAGGGGCTATGCATTTCTAGGAAACCTGAGTGACTGACAAAATGATAACTAATGCTGTGGTGAGCTTCAGATCGCCGCTTCCAGTATACATCAGGATACTATCAGGTAGTCCGACTTACCTGCTGCCAGTATACATCAGGATACTATCAGGTAGTCCGACTTACCTGCTGCCAGTATACATCAGGATACTATCAGGTAGTCCGACTTACCTGCTGCCAGTATACATCAGGATACTATCAGGTAGTCCAATTTACCTGCTGCCAGTATACATCAGGATACTATCAGGAAGTCCGACTTATCTGCTGCCAGTATACATCAGGATACTATCAGGAAGTCCGACTTATCTGCAGCCAGTATACATCAGGATACTATCAGGAAGTCCGACTTATCTGCAGCCAGTATACATCAGGATACTATCAGGTAGTCCGACTTATCTGCTGCCAGTATACATCAGGATACTATCAGGTAGTCCGACTTACCTGCTGCCAGTATACATCAGGATACTATCAGGTATTCCGACTTACCTGCTGCCAGTATACATCAGGATACAATCAGGTAGTCCGACTTAGGCTGGGTTCACACTACGTTTTTGCCAAACTGTTTTCAATCCGTTTTTCTAAAGAAAACCGTATGGCAAAAAAACGGATGGAACAGTATGGAAAAAAGTAAACTGCATGCGTTTTTATGCGGTTGCAGTACGGTTTTTAAACCGGAGTCAAAACCGTGGTTGACCACGATTTTGTCTCCGGTTTAAAAACCGTACTGCAACCGCATACGTTTTTTTTTTTTTTAACATGGACGTCAATGGGAAACGCACATGTATACGGTTCCATACGGGGAAAACATATACGTTTTTACTTTGCACATGCGCATTTGAATCCTAAAGTCCCCACCCAAGACCCCTCCCATTAAAAATGGACAAAATTTTCAAAAACATTTTTTAAAAAAAAAAAATTTAAAAAACTGACGGAACTGTATGCACTTTTAAAAACAGTATACTGTTTAAAAACGCATACGGCTTACTTTTTTCCATACTGTTCCATGCGTTTTTTTTGCCATACGGTTTTCTTTAGAAAAACGGATTGAAAACAGTATGGCAAAAACGTGATGTTAACCCAGCTTTACAGCAGCTTTAATAGATCAAACATACATTACTTCTGACTAAGGCTGCGTTCACACGGCCGTCTAGACCCGTTCTTCTCCTGTCAAAATTTAAAACTGACTTTAAAAAAAACGTCATTAACGGATGCAAACGGATGTTATCCGTTTGTATCCATTTGGATCCGTTTTTTGTTCAGTTAATAAACCCTAAAAAAATTTTTTATTTTGTTCTGAGCATGCTCAAAAGTAAAAACGGATCAAACAACGGAATGAAAAAAAACGGATGCAAATGGATGACATTAAAGGCTCATCTGTTTTCCATAGACTTCAATGTTAAATTTACTGTATCAGTTTTTACTTCCGTTTTTTGGATGGAAGAAAAAATACTGCATGTGCCGTCAAAAAAACGAAAATGGGTGCAAATGGGTGTAAACGGATTGTTAAAAAATCCCATTGACATGAATGGGATTTTTTAAAAACCGTTTTGAATCCGTTTACAGCCTGCAAAAAAGGAAACAAAATGGGGGGGGGGGGAACGGGGACAGACGGCAGTGTGAACGCACCCTAAGCGTGGTCTGCTTTGATTCCTAGTTGCTGGGTAAAAACAAATATCTGGATATACAGAAACGGCGTCACACTTGTCCTCAGGTTGCGTGTGGTATTACAACTTGGCTCTATTTACTTCAATGGAACTGAGCTGCAATACCACACACACCCTGAAGACAGGTGTGGCGCTGTTTTTGGAATCAAGTTTAAAAAAATGAAAAACAGCAGCAATCTGATTGGTTCCTATGGGCAACTAGTCAACTTTTCCCCTGCACAGGTTTTAATAAAATCGACCCCCAATAAGCCCCGATTTAGCCTCATTCCTGAAAGGACACAGAATTCAGCGAGGAAATTTTCTTGGTTGAATTCTGTAGTGTGAACATAGCCCAATTTTACATTCTGGCTTAAAGGGGTACTCCGATGGAAAACTTTTTTTTTATTTTTTTTATCAACTTTGTAAATGACTTCTGTTAAAAAATCTTAATCCTTCCAATACTTATTAGCTGCTGAATACTACAGAGGAAATTATTTTCTTTTTGGAACACAGAGCTCTCTGCTGAATCACAAGCACAGTGCTCTCTGCTGTCATCTCTGTCCATTTTGGGAACTGACCAGAGCAGCATATGTTTGGTTTGCTATGGGGATTTTCTCCTACTCTGGACAGTTCTTAAAATGGACAGAGATGTCAGCAGAGAGCGCTGTGCTCTTGATGTCAGCACAGAGCTCTCTGTTCCAAAAAGAAAGGAATTTTCTATGTAGTATTCAGCAGCTAAAAAGTACTGGAAGGATTAAGAATATTTAATAGAAGTAATTTACAAATCTGTTAAAATTTCTGGCACCAGTTGATTTAAAAAAAAAAACAAAAAAAAAAGTTTTCCACCGGAGTACCCCTTTAAAGAAGAGATTCCAAGGCAGAAAACAATCCTCTAGGACAGTGTTTCCCAGTCAGTGTGCCTCCAGCTGTTGCAAAACTGCAACTCCCAGCATGCCCGGACAGCCAACGGCTGTCCGGGCATGCTGGGAGTTGTAGTTTTGCAACAGCTGGAGGCACACTGGTTGGGAAACATTTCTCTAGGATGTCGTTGCTAATATGTTAATTGATGACTTTGCACAATGGAGGTGGGATCCGGCATACCCAGTATCCTTGCCTCCTTCCCCTCTGCTCCGATATACACACCCAACTCCATTTCACAGGGGGTCTCATAATTCATGAGTTGGGTGGGCATATTGGAGCAGAGGAAAAGGAGGCAGGGATGCTTGGTTTGTCGGCGCCCTCCATTTACTTTAATGGAACTGAGCTGCAATACCACAGACAACCTGAGGACAAGTGTGGCGCTTTTTTTGGAAAAAATCAACTCTGTTTTTTAAGTCTGGAAATATTCTGCCTATTTCAAAAGGATTCGGCTGCAGCGTGCACAGAATTTGCGTGGCGGAAACATCTGCCGTGGACATCCTAATTTTGGTTGCCGCAGAAACAAAAAAGCATTTTCATTGCCGAGGATTGCAGTCGGAAATACATTGCCGTCTATGAAGACAGCGCATTTCAGAGCGGTCCTAAAACCGGCGGAACATGCAAATGTCCAGAATGTCTGTCCGTGTTTTTCGGGTGGACATTTTTCCTGCCGTGTGAACATAGCCTAAGGCTATACATGTTAAGTTATGTGTTAAGTTGCATGACCAAAATGTTTAACGTGACTTTACTACAGTAGCAATTTGGCTGTTAAGAAAAAAAATAAATGAATAAATAAATTGCCAAACCGCAGAGAAGCCACAAGCAAGTTGCAGTCACACACGAATTTCGATGAGGTAAGGATTGGCACATTTGCATGTGACCTGGACCAAAAAAATCTAAAAAACAAAGATGGATTTTTTTCCACAACTTTGATGCGACAGCCGTGTTGTGTCGCAATGGGACCACGTTGACAATTAAAATAGTCAATGTCGCCACGCAATGTCACGTGACCAAAGTGGCCATGAAGCCCTTGCCTAAAGCAGAGATGCAAGGGGGAGATTTATCATGAGGAAAAGTTGCTGAGTTGCCCATAGCAACCAATCAGATCCCTTCTTTCATTTTTCAGAGGCCTTTTTAAAAATGAAAGAAGCGATCTGATTGGTTGCTATGGGCAACTGGTCAACTTTTCCTCTGGACAGGTTTGGATAAATCTCCCCCACTGTCTCCAGCTTTCTCAAGATTTTACCAAACTATACTGGCAGCCATTCCTAGAAATAGATATCACTAAGGCCCTGTTCACACGTGGATTGATGGGTCCTTTCACAGATCCTGGACAAAAACATTTAGCATACTTTATCTGATAAAATGGCGGGCACCATGACGGAAACCCGGCAACCTTATTCTAGTCAAGGGGTCCATCGGTTGCCGTGTGTTTCCGATCCAGCAGCGCCGTCATTTTCGTAGCAGAACGACGCAAATGTTTAACGTATATGAACAGAATGTCTAAGGGTGGGTTCACACCACGTTTTTCAAGTACGTTTCCCGTATACGGTTTCATTATTGAAAACGTATGGAACCGTATTGAAAACCGTATACATAGACAAATAATTGAAAATCGGATGCATCCAGTCGCATACGGTTTTTGTCTCTGGTTTAAAAACTGTACTGCACACGCATACATTTTTTTTTTTTTACTTGGACTTCAATGGGAAACGCACATGTATACGGTTCCATACGGGAAAACCGTATACGGATTTTACTTTGCACATGCGCATTTGCATCCTAAAGTCCCCACCCAACACCCCTCCCATTAAAAATGGACACAATTTTCAAAAACGTTTTTTTATTTTTATAAAAACGGACGGAACTGTATGCACTTTTAAAAACAGTATATGGTTTAAAAACGCATACGGTTTACTTTTTCCCATACTGTTCCATCCATTTTTTTGCCATACGGTTTTCTTTAGAAAAACGGATTGAAAACAGTATGGCAAAAACGTGATGTGAGCCTAACATTGTGGCACAAGAGGACGACTCAAGGTCTTATATATATACCCCCGACTGGGGGAATAATCATCATTTCAGTGATCTTATCTACAGTACCGGACCCCCATAGGTGCCCAGACTGAATGGGCACCTTGAAAAATTAAAGTGACAGGACACAATTGCAACAGGGCATCCAATTCTACGCCGTGACAACAAATCACCTTCCTAAAGCCGTGTGATTTTGTAGCCTAATAGGTTAAGTCGGGCGCGCGCTGCCACCGAGGTCTAATCCACTTTCCAGTTCTAAAAACCATGGCGGTATAATACATGTGCTCAACAACAAACCGTAGGCCCGGAGGGGCCCTGTGTATTGCCAAATCTTGACTGAAAATCCATTAGGATTGTGATAATGGAAGAAAATTAATCTCTAATTGACAAAATTAAGATATATTCCTCATGAAAAAAAAAAAAAAACCTGAGAAAAAAAAATAAAAATACAGTTCCAGAAAAAATAAATAAATAAATAAAAAATAATAATCTCTAAAACCTCCAAAACCCAGGCAGGTCATCAAAGGGTTAATCCAATCTATAAACGTTGACGTAAGAAAAGAAAAAATCCTCCAGTCTGGGCACAGCCAAGTCGGAAAAAAAAAAAAAAACCTAAACAGGTTGGCGTTGGGACTATTTAAAGATGGCTTCTCTCTAAATGGGGATGCTGCAAGCAGGGTTGCCATGGTGATGCCAGCAATACTTTCGCTCCCTTCGCTTTAGACGCGGAATGTTGTAATTGAGATTGATTCCAGACAGTAAACAAATGTGACTCCGGGAGATCAAATTATTTAAGTTAATTTTTTTTGGTTTAGTTTTTATTCTATTTTTTTATCGTCTTATGGTGATTTTTTATTTTTTATATTCCTATATATCCAGTAGAGAACGGAGAAGTATTAGTGGGCGGCAAGGGGTTAATGCCAACAAAACGGAGGCAAATCCCGGGAAACAAAGAAGAAGTGACAGAAATCATTTCTACCTTTTGTTTTAGTGCAAACGGATACAATATAGCAGCAAGCGCCTCCAGCTGTTGCAAAACTACAACTCCCAGCATGGCTGTCCGGGCATGCTGGGAGTTGTAGTTTTGCAACAGCTGGAGGCACACTGTTTGGAAAACACTGCAATATAGGTACAAGGATACATAATGTCTGCCTGGCACACAATATGGAATGGTACAATATAGATACATAATGTCTGCCTGGCACACAATATGGAATGGCACAATATAGATACATAATGTCTGCCTGGCACACAATATGGAATGGTACAATATAGATACATGTCTGCCTGGCACACAATATGGAATGGTACAATATAGATACATAATGTCTGCCTGGCACACAATATGGAATGGTACAATATAGATACATAATGTCTGCCTGGCACACAATATGGAATGGTACAATATAGATACATGTCTGCCTGGCACACAATATGGAATGGTACAATATAGATACATAATGTCTGCCTGGCACACAATATGGAATGGTACAATATAGATACATAATGTCTGCCTGGCACACAATATGGAATGGTACAATATAGATACATAATGTCTGCCTGGCACACAATATGGAATGGTACAATATAGATACATAATGTCTGCCTGGCACACAATATGGAATGGTACAATATAGATACATGTCTGCCTGGCACACAATATGGAATGGTACAATATAGATACATAATGTCTGCCTGGCACACAATATGGAATGGTACAATATAGATACATGTCTGCCTGGCACACAATATGGAATGGTACAATATAGATACATAATGTCTGCCTGGCACACAATATGGAATGGTACAATATAGATACATAATGTCTGCCTGGCACACAATATGGAATGGCACAATATAGATACATAATGTCTGCCTGGCACACAATATGGAATGGTACAATATAGATACATAATGTCTGCCTGGCACACAATATGGAATGGTACAATATAGATACGTCTGCCTTGCACACAATATGGAATGGTACAATATAGATACATAATGTCTGCCTGGCACACAATATGGAATGGTACAATATAGATACATAATGTCTGCCTGGCACACAATATGGAATGGTACAATATAGATACGTCTGCCTGGCACACAATATGGAATGGTACAATATAGATACATAATGTCTGCCTGGCACACAATATGGAATGGTACAATATAGATACATAATGTCTGCCTGGCACACAATATGGAATGGTACAATATAGATACATAATGTCTGCCTGGCACACAATATGGAATGGTACAATATAGATACATAATGCCTGCCTGGCACACAGTATGGAATGGTACAATATAGATACATAATGTCTGCCTGGCACACAATATGGAATGGTACAATATAGATACATAATGTCTGCCTGGCACACAATATGGAATGGTACAATATAGATACATAATGTCTGCCTGGCACACAATATGGAATGGTACAATATAGATACATAATGTCTGCCTGGCACACAATATGGAATGGTACAATATAGATACATAATGTCTGCCTGGCACACAATATGGAATGGTACAATATAGATACATAATGTCTGCCTGGCACACAATACGGAATGGTACAATATAGATACATAATGTCTGCCTGGCACACAATACGGAATGGCACAATATAGATACATAATGTCTGCCTGGCACACAATATGGAATGGTACAATATAGATACATAATGTCTGCCTGGCACACAATACGGAATGGTACAATATAGATACATAATGTCTGCCTGGCACACAATATGGAATGGTACAATATAGATACATAATGTCTGCCTGGCACACAATACGGAATGGTACAATATAGATACATAATGTCTGCCTGGCACACAATATGGAATGGTACAATATAGATACATAATGTCTGCCTGGCACACAATATGGAATGGTACAATATAGATACATAATGTCTGCCTGGCACACAATATGGAATGGTACAATATAGATACATAATGTCTGCCTGGCATCAACACACACACAGGGCATGTCAGAATGCAGCCCTGGTGACATGGTGCTTGCTGTAAACGATATTTTTAGGACATGTCGGATGGGAGGCATGAACATTCTCCACGTCCGCAGAATGCCAGCCTTGAATGCGACCAATGCAACTACCACCAGCTGCCGCACAAAAAAAAAAAACAGAGGGCACAACCCCCTGGGCATCAGTGATGATGATGATGATATTCCAGTATTCCACAGAGCCCCCCCCCCCCCCCCCCCTGCCCTCTCCTCTCATCTATCACCCCCTGGCACTTAGGGAGCTTAGTATGACAGCGGCATTAACCCTTTCAGAGAGACCTGGCCCTGGTTTGACAGCAGCAGCTGGGTTAACCCCCTCATCGCCAGGACAAGACAGAAGTGGTTAATGAAGCCTAAGCTCCTTTATAGAGGAGGTAGGGGAGGGGGGGATGGATCAGCATGTGTCATCTGCTGATAACATGGGCCCTGCAAAGGGTTAATCCTCCCTTATTTTTTTTTCCCAGCAACAAGAGGATGGATGCAATGAAGGGATCTGCAGTAACATGGGAGGGAAATAAGGATCTGCAGTCATCCCAAGATCAGGGGGTACAGAAGGGGATGAGGGGTGTTTTTACCTTCAGACAGCTCCAGCTCCAGTTCTGCCAGCCTGGCTCTCACCTCCAGGGGTAGGGACACACTGTCCAGGCTGCGGTCAGCCATTCTCCAGCCTTATATTGGGGTTCAGGCAGCAGCACTCGGTCTCCCCCCTCAGCTCTGTCTTTGTCAGGCTCTCCTCAGCCAGGCATGGGAAGGGAGGAGAGGGGTGGGGGGTTGCAGAGGAAATGCACTGATTTGCTGCTGTCTCTGCTGCCAGTGATGGAGGTGCCGAGGCTTCACTTCCCGGGGAGAGCAGGGCTGCAGTGCATCAGGCCAGAGCACACAAAGCGGCAGACGGGCAGCCCACCCTGGCAGCTCTGCAGATCATTCTCTGGGAGCTGCTCTTTCCAGTGAGGAAGAGGAGGAGGGCGGGGCCAGAGGCATGCACACATATAGACGGTGCACCTTAAAGACGCAGTGCACTCCGTGCCCCCTCACTGCGCGCCCTGCATCACCCTCACCACACGGGCAGCTCTCTATTGGTACCGCTCGGCTCCCACGTGGATTCGAGGTCATGTGACCCACATTTGACATCACGAGTGGAAATGACAGATTTTTCATCTGCTTTATTCAGATACCAGATTTGGAAAGTCAGGGGTGTGACAGATAATGGAATGGAGCCCCCAGTACACCAGGACCATCCACGTTCAGGATATGGGAAGTTTTATTGATTCTATAATGCATAGAGATAGTTCACACAGTGATGTCACAGTACAGGGATAATACACAGTGATGTCACAGTACAGGGATAATACACAGTGATGTCACAGTACAGGGATAATACACACAGTGATGTCACAGTACAGGGATAATACACAGTGATGTCACAGTACAGGGATAATACACACAGTGATGTCACAGTACAGGGATAATATACAGTGATGTCACAGTACAGGGATAATACACAGTGATGTCACAGTACAGGGATAATACACAGTGATGTCACAGTACAGGGATAATACACACAGTGATGTCACAGTACAGGGATAATACACAGTGATGTCACAGTACAGGGATAATACACAGTGATGTCACAGTACAGGGATAATACACAGTGATGTCACAGTACAGGGATAATACACACAGTGATGTCACAGTACAGGGATAATACACAGTGATGTCACAGGACAGGGATAATACACAGTGATGTCACAGTACAGGGATAATATACAGTGACGTCACAGTACAGGGATAATACACAGTGATGTCACAGTACAGGTATAATACACACAGTGATGTCACAGTACAGGGATAATACACACAGTGATGTCACAGTACAGGGATAATACACAGTGATGTCATAGTACAGGGATAATACACACAGTGATGTCACAGTACAGGGATAATACACAGTGATGTCATAGTACAGGGATAATACACACAGTGATGTCACAGTACAGGGATAATATACACAGTGATGTCACAGTACAGGGATAATACACACAGTGATGTCACAGTACAGGAATAATACACAGTGATGTCACAGTACAGGGATAATACACTCAGTGATGTCACAGTACAGGGATAATACACAGTGATGTCACAGTACAGGGATAATACACAGTGATGTCACAGTACAGGGATAATACACACAGTGATGTCACAGTACAGGGATAATACACACAGTGATGTCACAGTACAGGGATAATACACAGTGATGTCATGGTACAGGGATAATATACACAGTGATGTCACAGTACAGGGATAATACACAGTGATGTCACAATACACGGATAATACACACAGTGATGTCACAGTACAGGGATAATACACACAGTGATGTCACAGTACAGGGATAATACACACAGTGATGTCACAGTACAGGGATAATACACAGTGATGTCACAGTACAGGGATAATACACACAGTGATGTCACAGTACAGGGATAATACACACAGTGATGTCACAGTACAGGGATAATACACAGTGATGTCACAGTACAGGGATAATACACACAGTGATGTCACAGTACAGGGATAATACACACAGTGATGTCACAGTGCAGGGATAATACACACAGCAATGTCACAGTACAGGGATAATACACAGTGATGTCACAGTACAGGGATAATACACAGTGATGTCACAGTACAGGGATAATACACACAGTGATGTCACAGTACAGAGATAATATACACAGTGATGTCACAGTACAGGGATAATACACTGTGATGTCACAGTACAGGAATAATACACACAGCGATGTCACACTACAGGGATAATATACACAGTGATGTCACAGTAAAGGGATAATATACACAGTGATGTCACAGTACAGGGATAATACACAGTGATGTCACAGTACAGGGATAATACACACAGTGATGTCACTGCTCCTCCCCGGAGCGCTCGCGGCGTTCTCCTCTCTGAGGCACCCCGGTCAGACCCGCTGACCGGGAGCGCTGCACTGTCACTGCCGGCGGGGATGCGATCCTCGTAGCGGGACGCGCCCGCCCGTGGGTCGCATCCCAATCTACTCACCTGTCCCGTTCCCCGGCTGTCACGTCCCGGCGCGCCCGACCCCGCTCTCTAGGGCGCGCGCGCCGTCTCTCTAAGATTTAAAGGGCCAGTGCACCACTAATTGGTGCCTGGCCCAATCAGTGTCAATTAGCTACCCTGCTCCATGTGTATAAAAACCCACTTCCCCTTCCTGTCCTTGCCGGATCTTGTTGCCTCAGTGCCTAGTGAAAGCGTTTTGTGAGTGCCCTTACCAGTGTTTCCAGACCTTCTGCCGTTGCCCTTGACTACGAACTTCGCCGCCTGCCCTGACCTTCTGCTACGTCTGACCTCGCCTCTGTCTTGTCCTCCTGTACCATGCCAGTCTCAGCAGTCCGAAGTTCTTCTCGGTCTGCCGTGGCTCCAACGTCATGCTCCTACCCTCGACTGGAGCACCGGGAAGATCAAAAATTGGGGCCCTTCTTGTCACAAACGATGCCTGACATCTGCTCCCACTTGTCTAACTCCTGAGGTTCCACCTTTACCGGGCCCTCCCAAGGCTTACCAGGACTTTTCTGATGTTTTCTGCAAAAAGCAAGCAGAGATCTTACCTCCTCATAGCCTCCTTCCTGGTACCACTCTGCCCCGTGGCAAGATTCACCCACTGCCCCCCCCCCCCCCCCCCATTCCCACTTCTTCTGGAGTTCCTGCCGTAGATGAAGTAACCCGGGACTTCTCCGTTATCTGGAAGGAGACTCAAGGGTCGCTCCCACTAGCCTTGTCTCGTGTGAAGGGACATGCAGATAAAAAGAGGGGGAGACCTAAGGGGGGGGGGGGTACTGTTACGCCGAGCGCTCCGGGTCCCTGCTCCTCCCCGGAGCGCTCGCGGCGTTCTCCTCTCTGCAGCGCCCCGGTCAGACCCGCTGACCGGGAGCGCTGCATTGTCACTGCCGGTGGGGATGCGATCCGCGTAGCGGGACGCGCCCGTCCGCGGGTCGCATCCCAATCTACTCACCTGTCCCGTTCCCCGGCTGTAACGTCCCAGCACGCGCGACCCCGCTCTCTAGGGCACGCGCGCGCCGGCTCTCTAAGATTTAAAGGGCCAGTGCACCACTAATTGGTGCCTGGCCCAATCAGTGTCAATTAGCTTCCCTGGTCCATGTGTATAAAAACCCACTTCCCCTTCCTGTCCTTGCCGGATCTTGTTGCTTCAGTGCCTAGTGAAAGCGTTTTGTGAGTGCCCTTACCAGTGTTTCCAGACCTTCTGCCGTTGCCCTTGACTACGAACCTTGCCGCCTGCCCTGACCTTCTGCTACGTCTGACCTCGCCTCTGTCTTGTCCTCCTGTACCACGCCAGTCTCAGCAGTCAGTGAGGTTGAGTCGCAACCGGTGGACACGACCTGGTTGCTACCGCCGCAGCAAGACCATCCCGCTTTGCGGCGGGCTCTGGTGAAAACCAGTAGCAACTTAGAACCGGTCCTCCGGTACGGTCCACTCCAATCCCTCTCTGACACAGAGGATCCACCATCCGCCTGCCGAATCCTGACAGTGACGTCACAGTACAGGGATAATACACACAGTGATGTCACAGTATAGGGATAATACACACAGTGATGTCACAGTACAGGGATAATACACACAGGGATGTCACAGTACAGGGATAATACACACAACGATGTCACAGTAAGGGATAATACACCCAGTGATGTCACAGTACAGGGATAGGTCACACAGTGATGTTACAGTACAGGGATAATACACACAGTGATGTCACAGTACAGGGATAATACACAGTGATGTCACAGTACAGGTGATAATACACACTGTGATGTCACAGTACAGGGATAATACACAGCGATGTCACAGTACAGGTAATAATACACACAGTGATGTCACAGTATAGGGATAAAACACAGTGATGTCACAGTACAGGGATAATACACACAGTGATGTCACAGTACAGGGATAATACACACAACGATGTCACAGTACAGGGATAATACACACAGTGATGTCACAGTACAGGAATAGGTCACACAGTGATGTTACAGTACAGGGATAATACACACAGTGATGTCACAGTACAGGGATAATACACAGTGATGTCACAGTACAGGTGATAATACACACAGTAATGTCACAGTATAGGGATAATAAACACAGTGATGTCACGTTACAGGGATAAAACACACTGATGTCACAGTACAGGGATAATACACAGTGACATCACAGTACAGGGATAATAAACTTAGTGATGTCACAGTACAGGGATAATAAACACAGTGATGTCACAGTACAGGGATAGGTCACACAGTGATGTCACAGTACAGAGATAATACACAGTGATGTCACAGTACAGGGATAATACACAGTGATGTCACAGTACAGGGATAACACACAGTGATGTCACAGTACAGGGATAATACACAATGATGTCAGTACAGGGATGATAAGCACAGTGATGTCACAGTACAGGGATAATACACAGTGATGTCACAGTACAGGGATAATAAACAGTGATGTCACAGTACAGGTATAATACACAGTGATGTCACAGTACAGGGATAATACATAGTGATGTCACAGTACAGGGATAATACACAGTGATGTCACAGTACAGGGATAATACACACAGTGATGTCACAGTACAGGGAAAATACACAGTGATGTCACAGTACAGGGATAATACACAATTATGTCACAGTACAGGGATAATACACAATGATGTCACAGTACAGGGATAATATACAGTGATGTCACAGTACATGGATGATAAACACAGTGATCTCACATTACAGAAATGCTGTATTCAATGATGACAAATACAGGAATAATTTACACAGTGATGGCACAGCAAAAGGATAACGTACACATTGAAGTCACAACACAGAAATCATATATACAGTTATCACAAATGCAGAACTAATGCACAGAGATGTCATAGCACAGGGATAATGTATGCAATAATGTCACAGTACAGGAAAAATGCACACAGTGATGTCACACTACAGGGATAATGCACACAATAATGTCACGGTACAGGGATAATGCACACAATGATGTCACGGTACAGGGATAATGCACACAATGATGTCACGGTACAGGGATAATACACACAATGATGTCACGGTACAGGGATAATGCACACAGTGATGTCACAGTACAGGGATAATACACACAATGATGTCACAGTACAGGGATAATGCACACAATGATGTCACGGTACAGGGATAATGCACACAATGATGTCACGGTACAGGGATAATGCACACAATGATGTCACAGTACAGGGCTAATGCACAATGTGTGCACAATACAGCAATAATGTACAACGTTATGTCATAATACAGGGACAATGCACACAGCCATATGATGCTACAGGGATAATGATCCCAGTTTTGGTACAGTACAGAAATAATGTACACAGCACTAGGATAATGGTACAGTCATGTCACAATACAAGGATAATATTTATTGCTCACTGCAATTTTACACTATAGGGTTAATGCACACAGTGGTGACACAGTACAGGGATAATGCACACAGCGATATCACAGTATAGGAATAATACACATAGGTCCTCTCCTATTAGGTTTCCGTGTAATTTTAGTAGGAAAAATTCAAGGGAATTGCGTTTCACTGTATTTATTAACGACATGTACCACAGTTCGCTTATTTTTCTGACCATTCAGTTACCTTAAATGGGAATTGTCAAATTCAAAAATCTTTATATGCAATACATTTTAGCAAAACATTAACCTTTTTAAAATACTTCATAAAAATGTTCATACAATTCTCTTTTTTATAGATATCATGGCTCATAAAAAAAGATCACCAGGGGTCCCCATATCATCTAGATCATAATCCTATCCGGCTGCAGTATCATCTTTGTCCCATCTAAAGCACAGCCTAGGACAAAGTCCAGGAAGTGAGGGTGGGACTAGCACTCCTCTGTGCTCATTCCTGTCCTATCAGACTACAGCATGAAAACAAAGAGGAGGGGGTTACAGAGCAGCCTGCAGTGATTGGATGAAGAAATCCAGCACAGCACAGCAGACTCATGGAGGAAGTGAATGCATGGTGAGTGAGTGCGGGCTCAGTGCTTACCTCGGACATGCTGCTTCCTGAGCAGTGGATGTCAAAATGAGTGAGCAGTAGAACAGAGGGATTTGTGAGCCAAATAGAGAAGCTAGACCCATAAAAAAGACATATAAAGTATCTGCATGACCCAGTGAGTAACATATACTGTATAAAGCTTTTTTTCTGTGATATGACAGGTATGCTTTAATTTTATTTTCCCCAAAAAGTGGGTGTTTTTAAATTTTTCACAATCCAAGTTGTGAAAAAAATCACTATGAAAATGTAAAAAAAGAGGAAATATTAGTAAATAATCCCCCAAAATGTCCCAGGCTGGTATAAAGCATACATGGGTTGTCATTTGCTCTCACTGTGTTTTCACATGTCTGAAAAAGTTTGAAAATTTACATATGTATAAGTAGGAATGGACCCTGTCAGCTGTTTCGCCCCATGGCAGCTGCTACGCCTTCTACCCTGGTATTATTGACCATGCTTTAAAGGTGTATTGGGAAGATTTTATATACATATCGGAGACCCCTTTTTTTCATTTTTTTTCTTACAGAAGTGATCTGATTGGATGCTATGGTCAACTGTTCAGCTTTTCCGTCTCCCCAGCTGTGCAAAATTACAACTCCCAGCATGCCGGGATGGCCTTCCGCTGGGTTGTAGTTTTGCAAGAGTTGGAGAGCCACAAGTTGGGGGACACTGCTTTAGTATAGCTATCTCATTTAAAGAGGATTGTTTAATTCAAGAGGTTGTTAAAGGATTTGTCCAGTATATAAAGTTTAATAGACAACAAGGTTAAGGTGAATGATTTACACCTGGGCACTTTCTCCAGCCAGGGTGCCTCCAGCTGTCACAAAACTACAATTCCCAGCATACCCGGAGCATTCTGGGAATTGTAGTTTTGCAATAGCTGGAGGCACCCTTATTGGGAAACCCTTGTGTAGAATGAAGTAGTAGCACAATATGTTCTCACTGATTTAATACTTCTATAGTATACCATAATTCATATATATTATGGCAAAACAACACAGCAGTAAATTTATAAATGGCTGTGCCCATTTGTGCGCAGTGTGCCAGCTTCCTATTATTTTTGAGTGGTAAAAGAGATGGCAACATTATTTTAATTAAGATGCCATCAGCTGTAGGACAAGGTCAAAGCACGGGCCCTGACGCTGGCACATGGAGCAGAGAGTGCATGTGATATTTTGACTTTCTAGGACTCTGTTTCAGTCACCTGCTTCATAAGGATTCCCGGCCACCTGAGTTAAATTTCGCTGTGTTACAGTGAGTCTTGCCCTTAATGTGAGTTCAGACTTTACAAAAATATATGAGTCTGGAGGAGAAAGGACCAGAGGTATAAGCAATAAATACATTCTGCCATGGACTGGTCTGGAGTCCAATATGGACATTTATCAACGGGTTTAGTCAGGTTTTCTTTACTATAATTGTCGCAAAATTGTCGGAACTGCGACTACACGATTTTTCGTGCGACATTTTGACTGGAAAGCGAGAAAAGCAAGTTTTCCTAAAATTTACTATGTACGGTAGTAATAATTTTAAAATGGACTATGGGTAGTCAGGTATTTATTAACTGCGACAGTCGCAACTGCGCAAAAAAAAGTCGCAACAGCGTTAAAAATTTACTAAATTTACTCCAGCTCAAACATGGAGCAGAAAAAGCTACTACCAAAGTAAAAAAGGAAAAATTGCTTACGTGAAAGAAAATTATCAACAGGCTGAAACCAGTCACACATAAGCAAAAAAAAAAGTAAGGAAAAAATTACTAAAAAAAAGACTACATAAGCAAACATTGATAAATGTCCCTCCAAATGTTTTTTTCTTTGGTCTTCTTTTTAGGGTTTGCTAGCTTAATGGAAATCTGTCACCAGTGTTACCTGCATTAACCTGTTGGTACTGACAGATAGTGCAGGTGATACTGATGACAACCGTACTTACCTTGTCCCGTTCCGTGAAGGGGATCTCCGGTAATCTTCACCATTAGCTTCAGCTATGGCCCAGCTTGGGAAATAGACTAAGCTCCGCCCGTGCCCCAAGCCGGGTCGGAGCTGAAGTTTACAGGAGAAGATTACCGGGGTTCCCCTGCACAGAACGGACAAGGTAAGTACCGTTATCATCAGTGTCACCTGAACTATCTGTCAGTACCAACAGGTTAGTGCAGGTGACACTGGTGACAGATTTCCTTTAAATTATCTTCGGGGTGTGGCCTGTGGTCAGAGTTACTTTGAGGGTGTAGTCTGAGGTCTGGGTTACTTGAGGGATCTAGTCTAAGGTCTAATTTATTTAGTAGTTTTCTTTAGGAGTCTGAATTATTTTGGTCAGAATTCAATTTGGAGTCTGGTCTGGAGTATGTAATTATTTAGGGGTCTGGTCAGGCAGCTGAACTTATTTAACCCCTTAACGCATTTTACGCATTAATAACTCTAAAACGCTTTTACCGAATATTCTGATTCTGAGATTGTTTTTTTGTGACATTTCGTGATATTCTACTTTATTTTGGTGGTAAATTTTCATCTTTACTTGCATCCTTTTTTCGTGAAAAATCCCCAAATTTCATGAAATTTCTGAAAATTTTGCATTTTTCTAACTTTGAAGCTCTCTGCTTGTAACGAAAATGGATATTCCAAATAAATGTTGTTTTTATTCACAAATACAATATGTCCACTTTATGTTGGCATCATAAAATGGACATATTTTTACTTTTTGAAAAAATTTGAGGGCTTCAAAGTAGAGCAGCAATTTTCAGAAATTTCATGAAAATTGCAAAATCTGAAGGGACAGATGTTACAGAACTACAACTCCCAGCATGCCTGGGCAGTCTAGGCATGCTGAGAGTTGTAGTTTGGCAACATCTGGAGGGCTACAGTTTGGGCACCACTGTAACAGTGGTCTCCAAACTGTGACCCTCCAGATGTTGCAAAACTACAACTCCTAGCATGCCCAGACAGCCTTTGGCTGTCTGGGCATGCTGGGAGTTGCAGTTTGGCACCCACTAGGAAGGACAGCAGTAAAGATCGCTTACTGCCCCCCTTCCTTCCCCCCACTGTCGTTTTCCCTTCCCTATACATAGAACAGATCAGTATTAGCAATCATGGCAAGTGTAAAAAAATGTAAAAGTAAAAAAAAAGTGAAAAATCCCCTCCCCCAATAAAAAAGTAAAACGTCCGTTTTTTCCTATTTTACCCCCAAAAAGCGTAAATTTTTTTTTATAGACACATTTGGTATCGCCGCGTGCGTAAATGTCCGAACTATTAAAATAAAATGTTAATGATCCCGTACGGTGAACGGCGTGAACGAAAAAAAAAAAAGTTCAAAATTCCTACTTTTTTAATACATTTTATTTTAAAAAAAATTATAAAAAATGTATTAAAAGTTTTTTATATGCAAATGTGGTATCAAAAAAAAGTTAAGATTATGTCGCAAAAAATGAGCCCCCATACCGCCGCTTATACGGAAAAATAAAAAAGTTAGAGGTCATCAAAATAAACGGATTATAAACGTACTAATTTGGTTAAAAAGTTTGTGATTTTTTTTAAGCGCAACAATAATATAAAAGTACGTAATAATGGGTATCATTTTAATCGTATTGACCCTCAGAATAAAGAACACACGTCATTTTTACCATAAATTGTACGGCGTGAAAACGAAACCTTCCAAAATTAGCAAAATTGCGTTTTTCGTTTTAATTTCCCCACAAAAATAGTGTTTTTTGGTTGCGCCATACATTTTATGGTAAAGTGAGTGATGTCATTACAAAGGACAACTGGTCACGCAAAAAAAAAAGCCCTCATACTAGTCTGTGGATGAAAATATAAAAGAGTTATGATTTTTAGAAGGCGAGGAGGAAAAAATGAAAACGTAAAAATTAAATTGTCTGAGTCCTTAAAGGAGTAGTCCAGTGGTGACTCAGTGGTGAGCAACTTATCCCCTATCCTAAGGATAGGGGATAAGTTGCAGATCGCGGGGGTCCGACCGCTGGGGCCCCCTGCGATCTCCTGTACGGAGCCCCGGCAGCCCGCGGGAAGGGGGCGTGTCGACCTCCGCACGAGGCGGCGGCCGACACGCCCCCTCAATACAACTCTATGGCAGAGCCGAAGCGGTGCCTTCGGCAATCTCCGGCTCTGCCATAGAGATGTATTGAGGGGGCGTGTCGGCCGCCGCCTCGTGCGGGGGTCGACACCCGCTATCTGGCCGGAGAGTCGGGGCCCCGTACAGAGAGATCGCAGGGGGCCCCAGCGGTCGGACCCCCCGCGATCTCAAACTTATCCCCTATCCTTAGGATAGGGGATAAGTTTTTCACCACTGGACTACCCCTTTAAGGCCAAAATGGGCTGAGTCCTTGTTGGGTTAATGTTATGATTCAATAAGGGTTATTCATCCAAAATTTTACACCTGTTCAACTTCATGCATAAACCAATACATTGTAGGACATTCATCCTAAAATGACATCAGAAAAGGACTGCATAGGGTTCATATACAATCTCATGAAACATCAGATTTGTAATGATGTAACATTTTTTGTGCAGGTCTTGTAATTATAATATTGATAGCAAAATAAGCCGTATTACCAAACTGGACTGACAACTTTTATCTGCATAGAGTTTTACAGTGGATAGAGATGAAAGCTTGTGTCACAAAGACATTTAATGTAGGAATACTTGACAACAGGAACCTTAGAAAAATTTTATTATTTTGTCTCTATCTATCTATCCATCTCATATCTATCTATCGATCTATCTATCCATCTATCTATCTATCTCTCATAATTATCTGTCTATCTCATATATATCTATCTATCATCTATCTATCTCATATCTATCTATCCATCTCATGTCTATCTCATATCTATCTATCCATCTCATGTCTATCTCATATCTATCATCTATCTATCTACCTGTGCTTCATTTGTTTTGTTTAACAAAGTGTAGTGAGGGTCGACCAGTGTGATATTTGCCCTACAAGTGACAATATCTACAAGTAGGTCTGATGTGAAGAAACACATGGGACAGTTGTCCCTTCCTTAGGCCCTCTGCCTTGTGTTTAGAGGTGACAGCTGGCCCTAAAATATTGTTGGTCCAATCTTTCCATGGTAGAAGCAATTGTTTTTGTACAACAAAATAAAATAAACATCATTGTAAATCGATTCTTGGTAATGGGCTTTGGACTTTACTTCTGGATTCCTCCTGATCCTGACTCATATAATGGCAGGTTCACACTACGATTTCAGTGTACGGCTGCCGGATCCGGTTGGGGGGGGGGGGGGGGAGCGAAAACCGGGCGCTCCTGAATTACAGCTGATCCAGGCCCGTACCGTAATGCATTTCAATGAGCCAACCGTAGTCAAATGGTGACTCCGGTCGGCACATTTTTGCCCCGTATCCGGTTTTCTGACTGGACCTAAAACCGTGGTATGCCACGGTTTTAGGTCTGGTCACAAAACCGGATACGGGGCAAAAATGTGCCGACCTGAGTCACCATTTGACTACGGTTGGCTCATTGAAATGCATTAGATACGAGCCGTACACTAAAATCAAAGTGTGAACCCTTAATTAAAGAATATTGACTCATATAAGTCATATATATTTGAATAAAACATTTTCCAGGTGACAATTAATATAAGCACTAAACATGGCCGGCTGTACACACCAATTATAGATGACTATAGAGTCATTGGATGAACACCGGTACCTATGGTGTCACTTATTTCGGGGCAAATTGTTGCATCAGACAGAAAATCCAACCTATGTGATTACAATTCCCACTGACAGGGTCCTGTTGATCCTTCATACAAGTTTATGGGCAGCTTTAGCTATGTTCACCCTACATTTATTCTATACATCACAGGTATATGTTTGGCATGTTTACTAATGTATCTCTCCTTTTTATACCCCTGAAGAATGCCAATACAATGCCTGCCACCTCAATAGGGTCCAAAAGAACACTCTTTTGACCTCCATCAAGTCAATAGAAGCCTATGGTTATCTTCGGTTTATGCACTCGGAGCGTTCTTGACAAAAAACTACTGAACCGTTCACCCAAATGTAGGATAAATAGCCTGAGGCTATGTTCACACACCCTTTTTGAGCTATAAAAAAAAAGACCAAAAAATAACTGTAAACCTGTGTGCGAAAGAGAAGCGTCTGAAAAAAAGGTTCGAAATGAGTTTGTGAACATAGCCTTACCTTTCTTTCTGAAAACCAGCAGTAACTATGAGGGTCTATTCACATGGCAGAATTTCCACTTGCCGAATTCGGAGTCAAATTAAAGCCCATAGACTTTTATGGGATTCCGCATTCTCATTCACACTTCTGAATTTCCGCTTGCGGAATTCCGCTAGCGGAATTCCGCAAGCGGAAATTCAGAAGTGTGAATGGGAGTGCAGAATCCCATAGAAGTCTATGGGCTTTAAAGGGGTACTCCGGCGCTTAAACATCTTATCCCCTATCCTAGCACGTCACAACGCTCCGGCCCCGTGATCGGCAGTGATCAGACCCGGAGCTAACACGCTCCGGGGACTGATTTTAACGGGGTGCGGCATGCAAGATCACGGGGGTCCCCAGCGGCGGGACCCTCGCGATCAGGCATCTTATCCCCTATCCTTTGGTGTGTGAATAGACCCTAAGTCACATTAGATGATTCTCTTTCGGAACTATTTTCCAAATATATTTCATTGATAGAAGTTAAACACTGTTATAGATTATTCTTTGCAAGAACAATTTTACAGTGGCACGTGACTCGGATCCTTACTTACTAATAGAAGTAGTGGACAAAATTAGGGACCTGCGCCTCCCTTGGCTTCAATCAATAGTTCTTGCCTTTGTGAGTCCTCTGATTCATGGCTGGGTTGCTGTTCCTTTGCCTCACACCACCATCTGCTGCTGACTATTGACACCTTTAGCAGGAGATCTATTTGCTTTCCCTGCCTTCATGAAGATTGTTGCCTGAAAGACCTAATTCTGTCATGAAAGGATTGGCTGGTAATGCCTACCGAGATAATTAAAGATCCCAGGTCTCAAAAATTGACTTTTCGGTTTCATTTATTCATAGTATTCTGAGCAGGTAAGGTGCACTACAGACATATGACAGTGTGATATCCCTGAAAATGTCATTTCATTCACCGTAAAGATATTGGCTTGGGAAGACACAGACAAAACACTAAGACAAGTATAGCCATTTATAGCAGTCATGATTTTCAGGCCTCATCATGGGAAAACGGCAAAAAACGTTGCTATGTGAATTGTCACCTGTAATCGTGATGTCTGACCCCTCTGCTTTCTCTTGTAGGTTTCTGAATGATGCAATATTAGCCGTCTGGGCTATTGCATAGCAACAATCCAAGAATGCAATTGGAAAAGCTTGAGTGGAAAAAAAAACCTTTAGAGAAAGCGCTGCGGTTCCTCAAGAAATAATGAAGGTGGACTGAGTATATTTAAAAGGTTCGCAGTGGAACCATATTTATTCAATATAAAATAAAAAATGGGGATGACGCGTTTCGGGAGGTGCCCTCCCTTCCTCAGATCAGGAGGAAGGGAGGGCACCTCCCGAAACACTTCATCCCCATTTTTTATTTTATATTGAATAAATATGGTTCCACTGCGAACCTTTTAAATATACTCAGTCCACCTTCATTATTTCCTAAGGAACCGCAGTGCCTTCTTCAAAGGTGTTTTTTCCACTCAAGCTTTTCCTCATCCACAGGACAGCGGTGCAGCTGTTTCCTGCAACCCAGAGGGCTAGCAGCGACTCCACCTACATTCAGTACCCCATTATCACTAGGGTGATAGGCTCTCAATTATCTTATCCAAGGTGAGCGGCCATCCATATGTATTTTTTGACCAACCCTTGAATTCCAAGACTCTTGTTACCAAGGGTAATGCGCTAGGCGCCGGTATCGGTCTCTCTCTTTTTTTCCAAAGAATGCAATTGGGGAGACAACTGTAAGGCTAGGTTCACATCACGATTTAACCATCCGATTATCAGATCATAAAATCGGATTAAATCGTATTTCAAAAAATCGTATACAATCGTATGTAAAAATTTCTTTGCTATCAGATTTTAAAATCGTATCCAAAAATCGTACAGATGAAAATTCCATCCGATTTTCAATAAAAATCTGATCCTGTTTTTAAAATTAATATGTATGTCAATGACAATAAAGTTTTATATATTTGAAGTGTATGTGTTTTGAAGTCTACTGCGCATGCGTCCAAAAAAATCGTGTGCGATTATTCTGATAGAATCGCACAGTCACACGATTCCATGCGATTTACATAGACTTCAATAATAAAAAAGGACACAATTTTGATCCGATTTTGAATCTGGACGAAAAAATCGTGGTCAACCACGATTTTACCTCCGATCTTAAATCGTGAAAAATCAGAGGCGGATCAAAACTGATGCATTTGTTGTCTATCATTAATGAATGGAAGTCAATGGATACGACTTGGCATGCAGATTTGTACGATTTCAAAGTTAAAAATCGTGAGAAGAAGTAGGATGATAAAATCGTGATGTGAATGCACCCTAAATCTTAGCCCTGTGTATTCTTTTGCTATCACTTAAAGGAGAACTGTGGTGAAACACTTTTTATTTCTCCTGTGCCCGGGCTGCAAAAACGAAAAAAAAAACAAAACCTTTAACTCACCTGCCTACGTTCCCCCGTTGCGCCGATATCGGCATCCCAGTCCTCCGGTGCCGGTATTCTTCCTGGGCACAGTGGCTCATACTGCGCTCAGCGTATCACCAGCCGCAGCGATGTCCCACCTCGGCTGGTGATAGGCTGAGCGCACTGTCATGTAAGGAGCCTGGGCCCCGCCTTCTCACTGCTGCCCAGGCTCCTTACATGACAGTGTGCTCAGCCTATCACCGACCGAGGCGGGACATCGCTGCGGCCGGTGATACTCTGAGAGCAGTATGAGTAACCGAGCCAAAGAAGCAGGAAGAAGACCAGCACCGGATGACTGGGATGCCAATACCTTTGCAATGCGGGAACGTAAGAAGGTGAGTTAAAGTTTTTTTTTTTTTTTTTGCAGCCCGGCCACAGTTCTCCTTTAGATCACACAAAAAAATTAATTAATTAGTATGTTATTCAGTGCCTAATCCTGACCATGTACATCTAATTTTATGCCTCTATCACCTATATTTATTTTAAAAAATATCTCTTTTCATACGCTCACACGCCAGAATTTCTGCATGGAATTCAGCGTGAAAATTCTGCATACATTTATAGCCAATACAGGTCAAGTGAATGGGCAATTAATTTCTGCAGAAATTTTTGTTTTGATGAGCAGAAATCCTCTCAGGGGAAGCGGGCGTGTCCCTCCCTTGTGGTGGTTGGAGTTGATTGGTGTGTGGTGGAAGGGGGTGTGTCCCTCCCTTGTGGTGGTGGGAGGTGATTGGTGTGTGGTAGAAGGGGGTGTGTCCCTCCCTTGTGGTTTTGGGAGGTGATTGGTGTGTGGTGGAAGGGGGAGTGTCCCTGGACAAGCTGCAGGACTAGTTAGTGTCCTAGTAAGTATTGGGTCAAAAAAATGTAAACAACCATATTGGAAAAGGTCTTTAATTTTCAGCAGTAACAACATATAAAAAGTTTTTGGATCTGGCAGTGCCCATTTAACTTTCTCCAGAATGCTTCTTATTTTCTGTAGTTGCCTTCGGCTGTCTGGGCATCCTGGGAGTTGGAGTTTTGCAACAGCTGGACACACATGGGGAAATTTATCAAAACCTGTCCAGAGGAAAAGTTGCTGAGTTGCCCATAGCAACCAATCAGATCGCTTCTTTCATCTTTCAGAGGCCTTTTAAAAACTGAAAGAAGCGATGTGATTGGTTGCTATGGGCAACTCAGTAACTTTTCCTCTGGACAGGTTTGGTAAATCTCCCCCACTGTTTGGAAAACACTGCCTTAGACCTTCATCTGAATCGTAGTTAACAGGGGTAAGCCATGATAGCTTCAAAGACAGGTATGCCTGGCATTAGCTTGTTAACACATTCTGCACTGTGTCACTAGTTTAAGTATGGAAGACACTACAGATGCACTTTAACCCCTTAAAGACCACGAACGTATATTTACATCCGTGGCTGGCTCCCGATCTGTGAAGCGCGCTCAGAAGCTGAGCGTGCTTCGTATCTGCGGGTTCCCAGTTGCTATCAGCAACCAGGACCCGCAGCTAATATCAGACATCGCCAATCGGGCTGATGTCCGGTATTAACCCTTTAGACGCCGCAATCAACTTTGATCTAAAACGGGAGAAATACATACTGCCTAGCTCAGCGGGGCTGTTCGGGATGCCCTGAACAGCTGAGAGGACAGCGGGAGGTGTCTTACCTTCTTCCCGGCTGTCTGATCAGCGTTTGATTGCTCCAAGCCTGAAATCCAGGCTTGAGCAATCAAGCGCAGAAAACACTGATCAATGCATTCCTATGACAATGCATTGAACAATGCCTGCCATCAGTGTATGCAATGTTATAGCCCCTAGAGGGGGCTATAATACTGCATAAAAAAAAGTTTTTAAAAAAACTCAATAAATGTGATTTAACCCCTTCCCTAATAAAAGTCAGAATCACCCCCCTTTTCTCATAAAAAAAAGTGTGTAAATAAAAATAAAAACAAACATATGTGGTATTGCCGTGTGCATAAATGTCCGAACTATAAAAATATATCGTTAATTAAACGGCAGTCAATGGCGTATGTGTATGGGCAAAAAAATTCCAAAGTCCAAAGTATTTTTTAGTCACTTTTTATACTATAAAAAAATGAATAAAAAGCGATCAAAAAGTCAGATCAAAACAAAAATGGTACTGATAGAAACTTCAGATCACGTCGCAAAAAAAGAGCCCCATACTGCCCTGTTCGTGGAAAAATTAAAAAGTTATAGGGGTCAGAAAATGACAATTTTAAACATATTAATTTTCCTGCATGTAGCTATGATTTTTGCCAGAAGTACGACAAAATCATACCTATATAAGTAGGGTATCATTTTAATTGTATAGACCTACAGAATAAAGAGAATGTGTAATTTTTACCAAAAAAATTTACTGCATAGAAACGGAAGCCCCGAAAGTTACAAAATGGTGTTTTTTTCTTCAATTGTGTCGCACAATGATTTTTTTTCCATTTTCGCCGTAGATTTTGGGGTAAATTGACTGATGTCATTACAAAGTAGAATTGGTGGCGCAAAAAAAAGCCATCATATGGATTTTTAGGTACTAAATTTAAAGGGTTATGATTTTTGAAATGTTAGGAGGAAAAAAACGAAAATGCAAAAACTGAAAAACACTTGGTCCTTAAGGGGTTAATGTGAGTAGGGGTTATGGATAGATTCAATGTGTCCCATGACTTGATAATGCGCCACAAGTAGTTCATTCTTAGGCTATGTTCACACCTCGGAATATCCGCACGGAAAATCTCCATGCGACATTCTGCAGGCTGCGGGCGCTGGCATAACATGTCGGCGCTAAGACCGCACAGGATGGCGCTGTCTCTTAGATGATGGCTATGCATTCCGCGGGGAGTCCGCGCAGGTTCATTCTTTCTGCAGACACGGAAATCGGAATTTCCGGCCAGAAACATCTGGCCCGGAAATTCCAGCGTGTGCACAGCGCAGCAGAATCCAATTAAATACAATGGAACTTTGCTGCAGCAGAATCTCTGTGCAGAATTCCAATGCAGAATTCCGCACGGAGATTCGGAGGTGTGAACATAGCCTTACTATGTATTGTAGCGGTAATGAACATAGCTTTTAAGCAGGTTTGCTGATATGCAGTGTATCCTATAATGTGTGTATATATATATATATATATATATATATATATGTTCTCTATAATGGAGTTTAAAAAGCTTAAGTTGCTTTTCTTTCTATTGACACAAGAGCCCTCTTGTTATTTCTTTCATATTTTATGGGGGATTCACATAAAGCAGATTAAGTTTTGGTAGCTTAAAAAGTTAATTCTCTGCAAAACTAAATCATGTAATACCAGCAAGAATAATATTTCAGAGGCTCCGTGTATTCAGGCCTTAAAGGGTTCCTCTCATCAAAAAAACTTTTGATATATTATAGATTAATGTATGCAGAATAACTTCACAATTGTATGTTATTAAAAAATATGCTTCTTTCTATTTAATTTTCCACTTTGAAGAAATGACCACTAGGGGTCTCCCTACCAGTTCTGGCAGCAAGCATTTCAGACTCATGCTGGAGTCCTAAACACTAGGAGCTGCCAGTCTGCTTTGTTCACAAAGGAGAACACTCAGAGCTGCCAGTCTGCTTTGTTCACAGCCTGTTTGGCTGTGAACAAAGCAGGCTGGCAGCTCTGAGTGTTTAGGACTCCAGCATGAGTCAGAAATGCTTGCTGACAGGACTGATCGGGAAAAATACAATAGAAAGAAGCATATTTTTCATTAACATGCTATTGGAAAGTTATTCAACATTCATTAATCTAAAATATATCAAAGGTTTATTTGATGAGAGGTACCCTTTAATTGCTTCTATGGTATTTAATGGCCTTTAGAAAAACTACTGCGGGGATGTATCCAGACCAAAAAATGTAAGAAGCAGTCCTGTCGTTTCTTTTTATAATAAAAGTCTATTTGGATGCAAAGTTTAACTTTTCTGCCTAGTATTCTACAGACATATTGAAGTGGCTGCCGGTTATCTTCCCTTTACTTTTGTGAAAAATATAGGTCAATACCAATTTTTTCACTTTGGTTTTCATGGACATGCTGTTAGTCATTTTGGCTCAAATGTTGAAATCAGCCGTTCACAGCGCCTTTTACACAGAACTTACCGCCACAGAGGACGCGTATTTTACCCTGTAGAGCGGCCATTTCGGAGTCCCTCCTACAGTATATCAGCAAGCGACATGAGTTCTTTTCTTTTGTGGGGTTTATAGCCGCCATGTGAAATGGATTTTATTTTCAACTTGGGTAGTTTTTATTTTTTTTTGGTTTCTTTAGTGCAGTGGTCTTCAACCTGCGGACCTCCAGATGTTGCAAAACTACAATTCCCAGCATGCCCGGACAGCCTTTGGCTGTCCGGGCATGCTGAGAGTTGTAGTTTTGCAACATCTGGAGGTCCGCAGGTTAGAGACCACTGCTTTAGTGCTTACCTTTCCTGAACCTGTGTGGCCATGTCCAATGTTGGCTCAACGGAGGGTGAAGGTTCCTCAGAGACAACTATGTCACAGGATAGTATTGAGCAGCCCCAGAGGTGTCGCTGCTTTCACAAAAAAATATTTTTATCTATTTTGACGCCTTTACATTTTCTGACATTGCTAAGTGTGTTTTCCATGTGCAAAATTTCTTGGTGGTGATTTGCGCCCAAAAAAACCCCTAAAGGCGCAACATTGCGCCAAAGATCGATTGGCGCAAATGATGAATTACTGACTAAAGCTAAAATCACGCACAGGACCGTGTGATTTTGAGAAAGTTGTAAAAATTACAGTGGAGAAGATGCACCAAATTTTGGTGCAAAAAGACGCTGCGCCAAAGTATTGCGCCAAAGTTACATGAAAAAACACACATAAATCCTTTGATAAATACCCCCCCATAGACAGTACTAGAAACACAGACAGAGAGACTGCTTTCTGCTGACTCCAGTGCAGGATTCACAGCTTTGATTTCTGAAGTACTGCTTTATAATGTTTTCTATGCTGCTGCTACTTTTGTTTGCTTTATATATGTTGAAAAGGAAGAAATATCCAGCACAGCAGGAGCTCGAATGCAGAAAATATTTATTCCAATACAGCAACACACAGGAGTAAACAGCAGTGACGCGTTTCAATCGTCTAAGCGATCTTAGTCATACTGGCAATTGAGAAGAGAGTTTTCTCCTTTCAAATATTCACTTTTAAATGTCCTAGTAGGGATCGACCGATTATCGGTATGGCCGATATCATCCGCCGATAATCACGATTTTGGGCATTATCGGTATCGGCAATTACCTTGCCGATAATGCCCCGCCCCCCGCACCGCCCCCACCGCACCGCGACCGCCCCCCGACCCACCGCGTCGCACCCCCCACCGTAGTGCTGGGCGGTATACCGGTATGGATTTTTGCCCATACCGCTATACCGGACGGGCCCCTCCCCCACCCTCCGAGTCAATAAAAAAATTTAAATAAATAAACTTACCCGTAATGGGGGTGGTCCGGGCCATCCATCCTTCCTGTAGTGTCCGGGGGCGTTCCGGGTGGAGGGTGCACCGGTACGGGCTGTCCTTCTCCGGGGGTCCTCTTCTCCACTCCGGGCAGGCTCCGGCCTAGTACGCTGCATAGACGCCGCTACGCCGTGACGTCAGGTGCGTCGCTGCGCACGGGCGTCACTGTGCAGCAGCGTCTATGCAGCGTACTAGGCCGGAGCCTGCCCGGAGTGGAGAAGATGACCCCCGGAGAAGAAGGACAGCCCGGACCGGTGCACCCTCCACCTGGAATGACGCCGGACACTACAGGAAGGAAGGATGGATGGCCCGGACCACCCTGACAGGTAGGGGAGAGAAGCGGGTGATGGTGGCGGCGGCGGCCTATGGCACCGCAAAAGCCACTGCAGTGCATTGATTTAAAGCACCCGCTTTAAATCAATGACCTGCAGCGGTGTCGAGGTGGGATAAATAGCTGATAACTTATACCGGAATATCGGTATAAGTTATCAGCTATCGGCCCTAACCTCCACCGATTATCGGTATCGGCCCTAAAAAAACGATATCGGTCGATCCCTATGTCCTAGTACAGCTAATATAGACCCTTCGTAGACATCCCCACTCTATTAGCTGAAGTCATTAGCTGTGCTTAGCCTAGATCTCAGACTAGGAGAAGTAAACAAGGCAGTGCATGAGAATTCATTGATTTCTATGGCCTGTCCTCCTTGCAGCAGTGCTGCGGGCAAAGGAGCATAGACACAGCTGTTCTACAGCCACAAAAATCAATTGGGGGTTGGGGACCCTCAGCAATGACACTTCCAAGTCCTGCCAGTTGGGTCCAAATCTTAAAAATGTTATACATTTTTAAATTTAGTTTTATTTCCACAATACTACTGAATATTAAAGAGTTAAAGGGGTTATCCAGGAAAAAAATTTTTTTTATATATATCAACTGGCTCCAGAAAGTTAAACAGATTTGTAAATTAGAAAGCAACAAGTAATGCCGCTCACCCCTTTGAACAAATCCGTAGCACCTGCGCAAGGACACGCCGGTCCCGCCCTTGGCTTTGTACAATAGTAAAAAGAAGAATTGTCCAGCGCTGGGTTTGCAGGTAAAAGCTTGCTTTTATTTAGAAAATCCGACAGAAACACCTGACAGAGGACAATGTCTGACGTGTTTCGCACCTGGGTGCTTAATCGTCCACGATTAAGCACCCAGGTGCGAAACGCGTCAGACATTGTCCTCTGTCAGGTGTTTCTGTCGGATTTTCTAAATAAAAGCAAGCTTTTACCTGCAAACCCAGCGCTGGACAATTCTTCTTTTTAGATTTGTAAATTACTTCTATTAAATAATCTTAATCCTTTCGGTACTTATGATCTGCTGAAGTTGAGTTGTTAATTTCTGTCTAAGTGCTCTCTGATGACACGTGTCTCGGGAACTGTCCAGAGTAGAAGCAAATCCCCATAGCAAACCTCTTCTGCTCTGCGCAGTTCCCGAGACAAGCAGGGATGTCTAGAATAAAAGAGAGGCAGAGCTTCCCATAGGGCGGTATCGTTACAGGTATTAGGAGCAGGGACATTGAATAGAATGCACTCAAAGGAACACTGCTCACCTGTTGTTGTTGTGAGAGAGCCACAACAACTATATGCGCATGGGTCACTCAAGACCAAGGTACTGGTAGTGCTGCTTCCCCGGCGTCGGTATGGAGGAACTCCGACCGATAGATATCAGGATGAATGAACAAGGGGAAAAAAAACGGTGCTGGTAGCGCAAACCACTGCAGGAGCTGTTTCAGGTAGGTACACTTCTTTATTAAGCCGTGCAACAACGTGTTTCGAGGCCACAATGCCTCTTCATCAGGAAAAATGGCTTACCATTACCGTTAGCCATTTTTCCTGATGAAGAGGCATTGTGGCCTCGAAACGCGTTGTTGCTCGGCTTAATAAAGAAGTATACCTACCTGATACAGCTCCTGCAGTGGTTTGCGCTACCAGCACCATTTTTTTTTCCCTTGTTCATTCATCCTGAAGCAGAGATGTCAGCAGAGAGCACTGTTGCCAGACAGAAAAGAACAACTCGACTTCAGCAGCTGATAATTATTGGAAGGAGTAAGATTTTTTAATAGAAGTAATTTACAAATCTGTTTAACTTTCTGGAGACAGTTGATATATATAAAAAAGTTTTTTTCCTGGATAACCCCTTTAAACAAACTTATGAGGACACAGTATATGTATGCAGAGGAGGTAGGCGATGCCAGACTAGCTTGTCTCAGGCAGGTGTACGCCAACTGTTGGTAGCTGTGGTTTAGTGAATTTCCTCCAAAATGATATGTTATCTTATTTTACTGTTAAGATGTATGTCACTTTTTGAGCTTTACACAGCAAAATCTTCATGAGAATGTGATGTTACGCTATGCGGTGCCAGCACGCGGCCAACTGGTCTATTATGTTTCTGATATTTAATACAGTCACGTGGTTACCATGAGATTTCATTATCCCATGCCAAGCATTTCATGCATGCCCATATTGCTCTGCATTTTGTTATCCCATCTTGTTGACAACTGCAGGGAGAAATACATTTTTCCCTTTCAATGTCACTGAAGGTTGCGCCTTGCCAGACTGCCCCGTGAAATATGTGGTGGGATAACATATGCAGTTCCACTCAGATATTGATTTTATCATGTGATTTCTGCTTACAGATGGTCATTCCCAGGATTGGAAAGATTTCTGAATTTTATGTCAATTTGTGAAGATGACCTAAGATAATAGAGACATTTTATTTTTCCTGGACAGAAATCAGTCTATTAAATCTTGATAGCACATTTTATGGTGGCATGGCATTTATTAATCTTTTTCTAATAAATTAATCATATATTTCGCCCTATAGGACGCACCGGCATGTAAGACGCACCCAATTTTAAAGGTGCAAAATCTAGAAAAAAAAGATTCTGAACCCAACAGTGATCTTCAACCTGCGGACCTCCAGATGTTGCAAAACTACAACTCCCAGCATGCCCGGACAGCCAACGGCTGTCCGGGCATGCTGGGAGTTGTAGTTTTGCAACATCTGGAGGTCCGCAGGTTGAAGACCACTGGTATAGGAGGTAATACTCACGTGTCCCCGCCGCTCCGGACCCGTCACCGCTGCCCTGGATGTCGCTCCATCGTTGTCGCCGCGTCCCCGTGGTGTCCCAGATGCTCCGGACGTCTTCTTCCCCGGGATCCACGCTTTCTGTCGCCGTCATCACGTCGCCGTCATCACGTCGCCGTCATCACGTCGCTATGCACACCGCTCCTATTGGATGACAGGATGGCGTGCGAGACGACGTCGAAGGAGAGCGCCGGCCATGCAGGGGATCCCGGCACGGAGCAGACACTGAGGAGGCAGGTGAGGTCCCTCCCGGTGTCCTGTAAGCTGTTCGGGACGCCACGATTTCACAGCGGCGGTCCCGAACAGCCCGACTGAGCAGCCGGGTTAGTGTCACTTTCGCTTCGGACGCGGCGGTCAGCTTTGATCACCGCGTCTGAAGGTTTAATTCAGGGCATCACCGCGATCGGTGATGTCCTGTATTAGCCGCGGGTCCCGGCCGTGTATTCGCCGTATAAGATGCACCAACATCCCCCCCCCCCAGTTTTGGATGAAAAAGTGCGTCTTATATGGCGAAAAATACGGTATGTATATGTTACAGAAATGCAATAAATCTTTAAAAAGTCTGGGTTCACGTTACGTTTGTGCAGTATGTTGCATGTATGTGTCAACAAACTGTCAAAACTGGATGCCAACTTATAAGTGCACGTACTGTTACGCCTAGCGCTCCGGGTCCCCGCTCCTCCCCGGAGCGCGTACGGCGTCTCTCTCTCCGCAGCGCCCCGGTCGGTCCCGCTGACCGGGAGCGCTGCACTGTCATGGCCGTCGGGGATGCGATTCGCACAGCGGGACGCGCCCGCTCGCGAATCGCATCCCAGGTCACTTACCCGTTCCCGTCCCCTGCTGTCATGTGCTGGCGCGCGCGGCTCCGCTCTCTAGGGTGCGCGCGCGCCAGCTCCCTGAGACTTAAAGGGCCAGTGCACCAATGATTGGTGCCTGGCCCAATTAGCCTAATTGGCTTCCACCTGGTCCCTGACTATATCTGACCTCCTCCCATGCACTCCCTTGCCGGATCTTGTTGCCCTTGTGCCTAGTGAAAGCGTTTTGTGTGTCCAAAGCCTGTGTACCAGAACTTCTGCTATCCACCCTGACTACGAATCTTGCCGCCTGCCCCCGACCTTCTGCTACGTCCGATCTTGCTTCTGCCTACTCCCTTGTACCGCGCCTATCTTCAGCAGCCAGAGAGGTTGAGCCGTTGCTAGTGGATACGACCTGGTCACTACCGCCGCAGCAAGACCATCCCGCTTTGCGGCGGGCTCTGGTGAAAACCAGTAGTGACTTAGAACCGGTCCACTAGCACGGTCCACGCCAATCCCTCTCTGGCACAGAGGATCCACCTCCTGCCAGCCGGCATCGTGACACGTACAATGACAGGCCCTATTGACTTTAAAGTAGTACTCCAGTGGAAAACATTTTTTTTTTCTTAAATCCACTGGTGCCAGAAAGTTACACAGATTTCTAAATTACTTCTATTTAAAAATCTTAATCCTTCCAGTACTTATAAGCTGCTGTATGCTCCACAGGAAGTTCTTTTCTTTTTGAACGTCTGTTCTGTCTGACCACAGTGCTTTCTGCTGACACCTCTGTCCATGTCAGGAACTGTCCAGAGTAGAAGCAAATCCCCATAGCAAACCTCTCCTGCTCTGGACAGTTCTTGACATGGACACATGTCAGCAGAGAGCACTGTGGTCAGACAGAAAAGACATTTGAAAAGAAAAGAACTTCCTCTGTAGTATACGGCAGCTGATAAGTACTGGAAGGATTAACATTTTTTTAAATATAAGTAATTTACAAATCTGTTTATTTTTTTTTAATTAACTGGTGCCAGAAAGTTAGTTTTCCACCAGGGTACCCCTTTAATGGCCCCAACATATTCAACTAGTGACTATGTTTGGATAATTTCCCAAATGTGTACACGTATTTACTTACACTGCATTTTTTAGTCTAAATAAATACATGTATACATTTGGTAAATGACCCAAAAGTTGACGCTAGTTGAATACATTTAGGATATTAAAATCAATGGCACCTATGCCTGAACACATTGGCATCACATTTTGACAATTTAAACGTGAAGTGTATTACAAAACCGTAATGTGAACACAATTCAAAAAATGACTATTCATGAGGATACAAAGCTACACCCTTGTTTCTGTAGCCTTATACAGTTTTAAGCGGAGCGTATTGCCAGCTCTCATAGTTGTAAACTGTACGTACACCTACGTGGTGTCGGGTTTTTTTTCTTCCTGAAAAACTAATTACTAGTTACTGTGACAGGCCAGCCAAAGCTACACACTTGTCTAATACAGTTTAAAGCGTAGTGGAGCGCATTGTCCTCCTATCATAAGTGCAACATATACGCACTCAGCCGGTGTATAAGTATGTCAGGCAGAGAAGTGCCAGGATGTGCACAGAGGACTGGCAGAGGCATAAATTCATCAGGTGCAGGCAGAGGTCTCAGCAGAGTAGGGGCGTGTGGCAGCAGGAGTAGCAGCTAGAGGTCTGAGCTCCCGGTGTCAGCTAGCAGTTGTGTCTCGACCAGCAACCCAGGAGCCGTGATTGATTGGTTCACTCAGTCATCCACTTCAGGGGAAATCCGACACCCCCAGTCAACAGTTGGTGGGTTCCTCAGACTCAACCCTCGGTTGGCATGGCTCTCATGCTGCTGCTGCCACCTCCAGGCTGTCATTGTGCTGCCATATGGTCTCCTCATGCTGATCTTTCCACCTCCAGGCTCTGTCATTGTACCACCATATTGTCTCCTAATGCTGATGCTGCCACCTCCAGGCTCTCTGATTGTGCTGCTATATGGTCTCCTAATGCTGATGCTGCCACCTCCAGGCTCTGTCATTGTGCCGCTATATGGTTTCCTCATGCTGATGCTGCTACCTCCATGCTCTTTAACGCCTTAAGGACCAGGCCATTTTACACCTTAGGACCAGAGCGTTTTTTGAACATCTGACCACTGTCACTTTAAACATTAATAACTCTGGGCTTTTAGTTATCATTCTGATTCTGAGATTGTTTTTTCGTGACATATTCTACTTTATGGTGGTAAATTTTCGGCGTTACTTAGTTAATTTAGCATTTTTCTAACTTTGAAGCTCTCTAGTTGTAAGGAAAATGGATATTCACAATAAATTTAATTTTTATTCACAAATACAATATGTCCACTTTATGTTGACATCATAAAATTGACATATTTTTGCTTTTTGAAAAAATGAGAGGGCTTCAAAGTAGAGCAGCAATTTTCAAAAATTTCATGAAAATTGCAAAATCTGAAGGGACAGATGTTACAGAACTACAACTTCCAGCATGCCTGGGCAGTCTAGGCATGCTGAGAGTTGTAGTTTGGCAACATCTGGAGGGCTACCGTTTGGGCACCACTGTAACAGTGGCTCCAAACTGTGACCCTCCAGGTGTTGCAAAACTACAACTCCCAGCATGCCCAGACAGCCTTTGGCTGTCTGGGCATGCTGGGAGTTGCAGTTTGGCCTTCCAAGTGGTTGCCACTGTAAAGATCACTTTACTTTCACTTTCAATTCCCCCCTCCCCCACAATAGTTTCCCTACCTGACCCAGGATCCAGCAGTCTCCAGCAACGATCGGGGTCTCCAGGCATCTTCTCCTGCAGGTACCGACCTCCATCTTCTTCCCACGATCCCCTCGACATCCAGGGGTGGCCAGAAAGGGGGGTTGCCATGGCAACCAACTGTCCTGCTCTGGCATTGGTCAGAATCAATTCTGACCAATGGCAGGGGATAGGAGGAGATTGCAGCATTGCGACTTCACTCCTACCCTTAAGGATGATCTGGGCAGTCACTGACAGGTCAGATCATCACAATTTTCCGGGTGATCGAGTCACCAGAGACCCGATCAGCCCGGAATAGGAGAAAATCGCATGTCTTAATTGACATGCGATTCTCTGCGATCGCCGACATGGGGGGGGGGGGGGACCCCCCTCGGCATTTGCACGCCATGCCTGCTGAAGGATTTCAGCAGGAATGCCGTTCCGATCTCTGCCCCGCGCGCGGCAGAGACCGGAGAAACACCAAGACGTTCTGGAACGTCCTTGGTCCTTAAAGCCCAGGGTGCGGGGACATTCCAGAACATCCTTGGTCCTTAACCCCTTAACGACGCAGGGCGTATATTTACGTCCTGCGCTGGCTCCCGCGATATGAAGCGGGATCGCGCCGCGATCCCGCATCATATCGCGTCGGTCCCGGCGCTAATCAACGGCCGGGACCCGCGGCTAATACCACACATCGCCGATCACGGCGATGTGCGGTATTAACCCTTTAGAAGCGGCGGTCAAAGCTGACCGCCGCTTCTAAAGTGAAACTGAAAGTGACCCGGCTGCTCAGTCGGGCTGTTCGGGACCGTCGCGGTGAAATCGCGGCGTCCCGAACAGCTGACCGGACACCGGGAGGGCCCTTACCTGCCTCCTCGGTGTCCGATCGGCGAATGACTGCTCCGTGCCTGAGATCCAGGCAGGAGCAGTCAAGCGCCGATAATGCTGATCACAGGCGTGTTAATACACGCCAGTGATCAGCATAGGAGATCAGTGTGTGCAGTGTTATAGGTCCCTATGGGACCTATAACACTGCAAAAAAAATGTAAAAAAAAAGTGTTAATAAAGGTCATTTAACCCCTTTCCTAATAAAAGTTTCAATCACCCCCATTTTCCCATAAAAAAAAAAAACAGTGTAAAAAAAATAAAAAATAAACATATGGGGTATTGCCGCGTGCGTAAATGTCCGAACTATAAAAATATATCATTAATTAAACCGCACGGTCAATGGCGTACGCGCCAAAAAATTCCAAAGTCCAAAAAAGCGTATTTTGGTCACTTTTTATACCATTACAAAATGAATAAAAAGTGATCAAAAAGTCCGATCAAAACAGAAATCATACCGATAAAAACTTCAGATCACGGCGCAAAAAATGAGTCCTCATACTGCCCCGTACGTGGAAAAATAAAAAAGTTATAGGGGTCAGAAGATGACATTTTTAAACGTATACATTTTTCTGCATTTAGTTATGATTTTTTCCAGAAGTGCGACAAAATCAAACCTATATAAGTAGGGTATCATTTTAACCATATGGACCTACAGAATAATGATAAGGTGTAATTTTTACAGAAATATGCACTGCGTAGAAACGGAAGCCCCCAAAAGTTACAAAATGGCGTTTTTTTTCCGATTTTGTCGCACAATTATTTTTTTTTCCATTTCGCCATGCATTTTGGGGTAAAATGACTAATGTCACTGCAAAGTAGAATTGGTGACGCAAAAAATAAGCCATAATATGGATTTTTAGGTGGAAAATTGAAAGGTTTATCATTTTTAAAAGGTAAGGAGGAAAAAACGAAAGTGCAAAAACGGAAAAACCCTGAGTCCTTAAGGGGTTAATTAAGGTGCTGGTCCCCAGATACAGAAATTCCTCTGCATTAGACCACAAGTAAGTTCTGAGGATATGCATTAGCTAAAACTTAACTTTTCTTAGGATAAAATATATGGACCCCAATTGTTTTTTAAATCTAACAAAAGTAAAGGAGTGCGGAAAAAAAACAAAACATGTGCCACCTACACCACCAAGTATTGATGTGATGCAAAGACCTCTAAAAGGTGGAAGGGAACAATGTATGGTCCATTGTAACCGGTGGGGGTAAAAACTTCCCCTGTAAGGCCCTACTCTCGCATTATTAATTCCCTTCTTGGCAAGTGTTACCCTAAAAAGGGCGGCCCCACACAGGAACCTTTGCCTATTTCCACCTGAAAACACTGCCATTTCCCAGGGTTTTTAGTTGGAAATAGGGAGAGGTTCCTGTGTGGGGCCGCACTTTTTAGGGTAACACTTGCCAAGAAGGGAATTAATAGTGCAAGAGTAGGGCCTTATAGGTGAAGTTTTTACCCCCACCTGCTACAATGGACCATACGTTGTTCCCTTCCACCTTTTAGTGGTCTTTGCATCACATCAATACTTGGTGGTGTAGGTGGCACATGCTGTTTTTTGCACACCTTTCCTTTTATTAGATTTAAAAAAAAATTGGGTCCATATATTTTATCCTAAAAAGAGTTAAGTTTTAGTTAATGCATTTCCTCAATACTTACCTGTGCACACCAAGACTTTGCCAAAAGAGACCATTTTCTTCTGCCTACGTGCCTCAACTACTATTCTGATCCTGCCACACATCTGATGCCAAGTTTTCCTTCTTTCACCCATCTTGGCCACCGGGTACTGGTATTAACACCCACCATCCCACTCTACCAAAGTGTACCATAGTGCACGGCAGCGCCGACATGTGGAGCTGTAACTACGGTCAGGGACAATACATGTCCTTTATGGCCCACTGGGTGAATGTGGTTCCTGTACAGCCACAATAACAACTTGGACAGGTCACACCGCTTCCTCCTCCACGCTCTCAGCCCGTTGGTGCTGTGACAGTGTGCGACTCCACCTCCTCATCCTCCACCGTGTCCACGGACAATTCTCTGTTCTTCACACGGTTTGCCTTGGCGAACGGAGTCACACAGGGGAGGAACTGCTAAAAATCATTCATGAAGAAATCGAATCATGGCTTACTCCATCTGCAAGACATCCGAACAATGGGAAGGAAACTTTGCATGCACTTCAGCCACTCGTACACTGCAAAGCACACCCTCCTTGAGCTGCAGCGTCAGAACAATATCCCCCAACATAGTCTGATTTGCAATGTTTCCACATGTTGGAATTCCACCCTCCATATGTTGGACCGACTATATGAACAGAGAAAAGCCATCACTGATTCCTTGATGATCCAAGCGGATAAGGGGACTCCCCTGTGTAACTTCAATGTCAACCAGTGGCAGCTCGTACGTGACACCTGCCGTTTGCTCAGGTCCTTTGAGGAAGGTGATACTGTTTGCTGAGCTGTGTATCTAATCTCTCTTTGTGTTATATTGTCTGATGAACAGTGTATCTAATCCCCCTGTGTCTGATACTGGTTGTTGAGCCCCTGTATCTAATCCTATAATTTGTGATACTGCCGGCTGTAACTCTCTATCTAATACTGCTAAATGTGATACTGTCTGCTAAACTAGTGTTTGTTACAGTAGTAAGGAGATTACACGAGGAGGAGGTTTGTTACAGTGTGTCACCCTGGTAGTAAAGAGATTACATGAGTAGGAGGTTTGTTACAGTGTGTCACCCCAGTAGTAAGGTGATTACATGAGAAGGGGGTTTGTTACAGTGTGGAACCCCAGTAGTAAGGAGATTACATGAGGAGGGGGTTTGTTACAGTGTGTCAACCCAGTAGTAAGGAGATTACGTGAAGAGTAGGTTTGTTACAATGTGTCACCCCAGTAGTAAGGAGATTACATGAGGAGGAGGTTTGTTACAGTGTGTCACACCAGTAGTAAGGAGATTACATGAGGAGGGGGTTTGTTACAGTGTGTCACACCAGTAGTAAGGAGATTACATGAGGAGGGGGTTTGTTACAGTGTGTCATCCCAGTAGTAAGAAGAGTACATGAGGAGGAGGTTTATTAAAGTGTCTCACCCCAGTAGTAAGGAGATTACATGAGGAGGAGGTTTGTTACAGTGCATCACCCCAGTAGTAAGGAGATTACATAAGGAGGGGGTTTGTTACAGTGTGTCACCCCAGTAGTAAGGAGGTTACATGAGGAGGTTTGTTACAATGTGCAACCCCCATAGTAAGGTGGAGCATGTCAAAAGGCGCTGAGAGGCATGGGATGGAATAAGTGGTAGCTCGCCTCGTGGAGGATTTTAAAGGGTACCTTTCATCAAAAAAACTTTGATGTAAATGTACATCATGGTGCCGTGGTACTTAACGCACCATGGCGTACATTTATGCTCCGTCATGACCGCAAGCACCTGACCAGTGCTCGCGTGATGCGTGGCAGGTCCCAGCTGCTATCAGCAGCCAAGAACCTGCCGGTAATGGCGGACATCCGCGATTGTGTGGATGTCCGCCATTAACTACTCAGATGCCGTGATCAATACAGTTCACGGCATCTGCGGCAGTGCGGTACTTTGAATGGATGATCGGATCGCCCGCATCGCTGCAGCAGGGATCCAATCATCCAGCATGGCAGCCGGAGGGCCCCTCACCTGGCTTCGGCCATCTCCCGTGGTCTTCTGCTGTGGTCTGAGAACGAGCCGGAGTCTTCTGCTGTGGTCTGATCAGTGCTATGCCCTATGCAGAGCACTGAACAGTATTAGCAATCAAAGGATTGCTATAGATCAGGGGTCGGCAACCCCTGTCCCGGATCCCCAGGCTAGCGAGCGCCGCTTTCAGCTGTGTGTGCACGCGCTCACACAGTTTAAGCCTCCTCTCAGTGTGAGCCGCAGGACCTGCGGCTTTACTGAGAAGAGAAGCAGTGCAGGCACCGATGACGTCACTCATCGGCGCCTGCACTGTAGCGGGAGAAGAACGGATGCAAGGTGATGGGGGGGGGGGGGGAGTTGCAGAGTGATGATAAGGGGAGGGGGGTACAGAGTGATGATGATGAGGGGAGGGAGGTACAGAGTGATGATGATGAGGGGAGGGGGCTACAGAGTGATGATGATGAGGGGAGGGGGGTACAGAGTGATGATGAGGGGAGGGTGGTACAGAGTGATGATGATGAGGGGAGGGGGGTACAGAGTGATGATGATGAGGGGAGGGGGTACAGAGTGATGATGATGATGAGGGGAGGGGGGTACAGAGTGATGATGATGAGGGGAGGGGGCTAGAGAGTGATGATGATGAGGGGAGGGGGGTACAGAGTGATGATGAGGGGAGGGTGGTACAGAGTGATGATGATGAGGGGAGGGGGGTACAGAGTGATGATGATGAGGGGAGGGGGTACAGAGTGATGATGAGGGAAGGGGGGTACAGAGTGATGATGATGATGAGGGGGGTACAGAGTGATGATAATGAGGGGATGTACAGAGTGATGATGATGAGGGGAGGGGGGTACAGAGTGATGATAATGAGGGAAGGGGGGTACAGAGTGATGATGAGGGGAGGGGGGTACAGAGTGATGATGATGAGGGGAGGGGGGTTCAGAGGGATAATGAGGATGGTGGGGTACAGAGTAATGATGATGATGATGATGAGGGGAGGGGGGTACAGAGTGATGATGATGAGGGGAGGGGGGTTCAGAGTGATAATGAGGATGAGGGGAGTGGGGTACAGAGTGATGGTGATGATGGTGGGGTACAGAGTGATGATGATGATGAGGGGAGGGGGGTACAGAGTGATGATAAGAGTGATAATGATGATGAGGGGAGGGAGGTACAGAGTGATGATGATGAGGGGAGGGGGGTACAGAGTGATGATGATGAGGGGAAGGGGGGTACAGAGTGATGATGATGATGAGGGGAGGGGGGTTACAGAGTGATGATGATTAGGGGAGGGGGGTGCAAAGGGATGATGATGAGGAGGAGGAGAGCAAAATGATGATGATGATGGGGGGGTTGCAAAGTGATGAAGATGAGGGGGGAGCAAAGTGATGATGATGAGGGGGGTGTAAGTGATGATGATGATGATGGGGGTGCACAGTGATGATGGGGGTTGTTGCAAGGAGATGATGAGGTGATGAGGGGGGGTGCCAGTGATGAGGGGGTGCAAAGTGATGAAGGGGGGAAGAAAATAATGATGGGGTGCAAGTAATCATGGGAGGTGCAAGTAATGAAGGGGGTGCAAGTGATGGGGAGGGGAGTGCAAGTGAAGGGGAGGTGCAGCCGACGGGGAGGGGGGTGCAGGTGACGGGGAGGGGGGTGCAGGTGACGGGGGATGCAGGTGACAGGGAGGGGGATGATGATTTGGATATGAAGGAGCACTGGCTACTTCCTTACCTGGCTACCTACACACTTACCTGCCTGGCTACCTACTTTATTAATTTCCTGGTTACATACCTACCTACTTAGCCACCTGGCTACCTACCTACCTACATAGCTACTTACCTACATAGCAACCTGATTACCTACCTACATACATAGCTACCCATTTACCTACCTTGCTACCCACCTATGAACTTACCTCCATATCTACTTACCTACCTGCATAGCTACCTACCTACTTGGCTACATACCTACCTATATCCAAAGAAAATAGTAGCTCACCATAGTATAAAGTGCAGTATTCAGTGCAGTTTATTCCATTCCAAACAGAGTTACAGAGCAGGCTATGTTACCTCTCATACTTCATAAAGGCGCAGACAGGTTGCTGAAACGTAGCCTGCTCTGTAACGCTCTTTAAAATGGAATAAACTCCACCAAATTCTGCACTTATGGGGAGTGCAATGGAAAAATGCAGAAACTAAGATGTTTATCCTGCAGATGCTGCAGTGATGGGTTTTGGCTGTAAGAAGTCATCATGGTGGGCTGAGCCAGATGGAGAACAGAAGGAAAGAGGACGACACTGACCGTAAAAGACGTGAATTGTGAGTCAGTTAACTGTATGTATATTATTGCGCAACACGACTGGGGTCTGATTCTGGGGTCTGTATTGTGGTGGGGTCTGATTCTGGGGTCTGTATTGTGGTGGGGTCTGATTCTGGGGTTTGTATTATGGTGGGGTCTGATTCTGGGTCTGTATTATGGTGTGGAATGATTCTGGGGTCTGTATTATGGAGGGGTCTGAGTCTGGGGTCTGTATTATGGTGGGTGGTGATTCGGGGGTCTGTATTATAGTGGGTGGTGATTCTGGGGTCTGTATTGTGGTGGAGTCTTATTCTGGGGTCTTTATTATACAGGTCTGAGTTAAAATGGTTGTTCTCACTAAGGTCCTTACAGCGAGAACAGTATATATAGACAACTCTGAAAAAGCCACACCCCCACAAACCCCACCCACATCAAAGCACACACATATTGCCAGCACACCAAGCGTCTTTGAAAAAGATTTGGGCACAGCACTACCAAAAGGTTGCCTACCCCTGCTATAGATAGTCCCCTATGGGAACTATTAAAGTGTAAAAATGAAAGTAAAAAAAGTAATTAAAATTGTAAAATGTCCTTTTTTCCCATTTTACCCCCATAAAGTGTTAAAAAAAATGTATACACATATTTGGTATCACCGTGTGCGTAAATGTCCGAACTATTAAAATATAATGTTATTAATCCCATACGGTGAACAGTGTGAACGTAAAAAAAAAGCGCAAAATTGCTGCTTTTTTGTTACATTATAAAAAAAAAAAATTTATAAAAGTTTTATATACACAAATGTGGTATCAATAAAATGTACAGATCATGGTGCAAAAAATGAGCCCTCATACCACCGCTTATACAGAAAAATTAAAAAGTTATAGGTCATCAAAATAGAAGGATTTTAAACGTACTAATTTGGTTAAAAAGTTAGCGATTTTTTTTAAGCGCAACAATAATAGAAAAGTACCGTATTTATCGGCGTATAACACGCATTTTTTAGGCTAAAATTTTTAGCCTAAAGTCTATCTGCGTGTTATACGCCGATAAGCCGCTGCAGTTCAATGATTTAAAGCGGGCGCTTTAAATCAATGAACTGCTGCGGCTTTTGCAGGTGCAGAGACCTGCCGCCTTCTCTGCCCCTGCCTGTCCTGGGGTCTAGAGCCCATCTGCCGCCGCTTCTCTCCCCCTGCTATCGGCACCGCTGCCCCTTCTCTCCCCCTGGCTATCGGTGCCGCTGCCCCATTGCCAGTGCCGATAGCCAGGGGGAGAGAAGCGGCGCCGGCAATGGGGCAGCGGCGCCGATAGACAGGGGGAGAGAAGGGGCAGCAGCACCCATTGCCGGCGCCGCTGCCCCGTTGCCTCCCCTATCCCCGGTTGAATAATTACCTGTTGCCGGGGTCGGGTCCGCGCTGCTTCTGGCCTCCGGTGTGGCGTCCCCTGCGTCGTTGCTATGCACTGCGAGTAGCAAAGACGAGTGACATCACTCGTCTTTGCGCCGAGCCGTGCAGCGCATAGCAACGATGCAGGGGACGCCACACCGGAGGCCAGAAGCAGCGCGGACCCGACCCCAGCAACAGGTAATTATTCAACCGGGGAAGGGGGAGGCAACGGGGCAGCGGCACCATACATTTTATAATAAAATGAGTGGTCATTATGTAGGACAACTGGTCACGCAAAAAACAAGCCCTCATACTAGTCTGTGGATGAAAATATAAAAGAGTTACGATTTTTAGAAGACGAGGAGGAAAAAATGAAAATGCAAAAATAAAATTGGCCTGGTCCTTAAAGGGGTTCTCTGCCTCTAGACATCTTATCCCCTATCCAAAGGATAGGGGATAAGATGTCAGATCGCCGGGGTCCCGCTGCTGGGGTCTACCATGCAGCACCCACCTGTAGCGGCTTCCGGAACTGCTGGAAGTCCTCAGGCTGAGTCCATCTCGAGGGACAGCTGTCACGCCCCCTCCCATAGACTTGCATTGAGGGGCAGGGTGTGACATCACATGGGGGCGGAGTCGTGACGTCACGATCTTCCGTCCCGGTGGTCGAGATGGACTCAGCCTGAGGACCTCCATCGGTTCCGGAAGCCGCTACAGGTGGGTGCTGCATGGTAGATCCAGGGGGTCCCCAGCAGTGGGACCCAGGCAATCTGACATCTTATCCCCTATCCTTTGGATAGGGGATAAGATGTCTAGGGGCGGAGTACCCCATAAAAAAAGGGTTACCCAGGAAAAAACTTTTTTTTATATATCAACTGGCTCAAGAAAGTTAAACAGATTTGTACATTACTTCTATTAAAAAATCTTAATCCTTTCAGTACTTATGAGCTGCTGAAGTAGAGTTGTTCTTTTCTGTTTAAGTGCTCTCTGATGACACGTGTCTCGGGAACCGCCCAGTTTAGAAGCAAATCCCCATAACAAACCTCTTCCTCTTCGCTGGGGTGCTGACAGGCAGGGGCTGGAACAGGTGGTACCTTGCCTCATGGCGGGCCGCCAGCTCGATGCTCACCAGAATGGATCCTCAAAAGAGGATTTTAAAAAATTAAAATAAATTCAAATTAAATTAAATAAAAAATAAATCTCTTTTCACTGCTCCAGACGCTCTGCAGCAGTGAATCTAATAGCGATGCCTGTAATCTGCTTGTCATACTGTGTAATAGTATTATTTCACTATGTGTGTTAAGACAAGGACACTATGTGTGTTACACCCCCTATTGAGGCTCTCTGTAGCCCAGAAATAGACGTTTTTAATAGTGATTCGCTACGAATAAATTCAGACCGAACCAAATTTTTTTCGGAACATTCGTCGAATCGGCCGAATGGAATTTTTAAAAAATACGCTCATTTCTAATTATTATCTTTACTGGATGATATCAGCAAAATAAGATATCAGTTTCAATACACTGTCACCATGGGGGCACTATATGGGTCCATGTTGGTAAAGTAGGGAGCCGTCCGGGCACTGTTTAGCTGTTTATGAGCAAAGTATGGCTCTCTGTGAGCATCGTTCATCTTGATGTCTGCACTGTATTGTACTCTGAGCAATGTAGTGTGCATTATTTATCTGGGCAACACCTGGCAATGACTGTGCATGGGTGGTATATAGCACTGTCTGGACACTGCATATATTTAGCTGGACACTGCTCATGGACTGTATAAAAATTATGCTAGTATAATTCCATATAAATTCAGGTTTTACAATGTGGAAACATTTTCTGTGGCACATCAAACACACCAAATCATGTTCTCTTCTCGCTGACAAACTTCTGAGGTATGAAATAGGTCTGAAACTTCTCTTGACAGCTGTTACTGGTTGGCACATAACTGTCCCTCAGGAGCGCTTATCTCTGAAGACAGAGCTTTTCACACTAAAAGGAAATTGGTGTAACTCTTTGGGAGTAAGTGGGGGCCGGTAGCAGCGCCATAGATCAAGTAAAGGCCCTTTTTACATTGATCAATTATTGTCATAATTTGCTAATTTTCCAGCGATCATAACAATAATAGCCATTGTGAATACAGGATAAAATCAACGATCACTAAAGCTATTGCAGGTTTGATTTACTGCGCTACTATAAAAATGACCATTATCAGCAGCACAACTTGTAAATGCCTGCTTGGCAACTCCTGCTTGGCATTACTGACTAGCAACAATTGATAGATAATAGTTTTGCTTCTTGCTGTCATGTTGGGCAGGGATAGAGGGCAGCCCTAATCTTGCCTACACCCTCTGTCCCTGCCTACTTGCGTACCCGTCCTAAACAAAGGCTCCACAACCACGAGGATGGTCCCTATCTGACTACGTGCAGGGACCGACAGAGTCAAAATAATAAAATACAATACAGTTGGTGTCGGAGAACAGCTGGAGGCACACAAACTAACACAAATAAATCTAAACACACACACTGAAACCGTAGTCAGACAGGCCGGATTAGCAACAGATAGTAAGAGAGGTACCAATACACAGAAGCAGAAGAAAGGTCAAAAAGCAGAGCCGAGATCAATATCCAAAAATTCTGAGTACAACGATGCTGGTTACTCAAAACTAGTTCTTTCACTGGCAACTAAAAACAGAGTGAGCTGGACTTAAATGCTCACCCACAGGTGCAGGCTCAGCCTGATTAGCTGATACAGCCCAGATTGGCTAGGACGTAGCCAAGCAACCAGGCCAAGCCGAACCTCATTGAGGGTTAACCCTTCGAGTTGCTACATTTGCTCCCTTTGTGAATCCAGTATGCCTGATCCTTCTTTCCCTCAACCTCATCCATCAGAGCAGAGTGGGGAGATTCAGCTGATCCCACCAAAATAATGGATTATGGCTGTTTTCACATGTTGCGGCTAATTAGTGGTACCAAAAGAAATAACTGCTGTAATAAGTGTATCTGGTTCTTGCAGATGGTTCAATTCCTCTTGTGTTCAGCCAATGTATTTTTCGATGCGGTGACTTCATCCAGGCCAAACAGGGCCGTGGCGATAAACAAATGACATCTGGCCTCGGTGTTTATGCCCTCCCCAGGTAGGCTATATAAACTCAATCTGCACATTACACATTGCCTGTTACAGGTTTCTTCCCTTTACTTGCTCCTGTCCAGTGCTTTGCTATATTTAACCCAGTGAATTCTGACGTTGGCTTGTGACCCGACTTTCCTTCGCTGTACTGTGTCACTGTCTTGGTTTTTGACTTGGCATGCTTGACTTCTCTCTGTCTGTGTTTGTTTATTCCCTTTGTTTTGTTATTGGTCCTTGTTCTGTACCTGTTTAACCCATTGTGTCTTGACATGCTCCATGATGTCTGTACAGTGTTTGTTTTATTGTATTGGACTTTACTGCTTTCAGCACCTACGGTAAGTAGGGTAGGGACTTGTACTGTGGCTGGGGCCATCCTATTAAGAAAGGTGGGCACCCCAATAGGCAGGGACGGAGGCTTGGGCTAACTCAGGACTGCACTTATTCCTGCCCGACGTAACAACCGCTTGCTTTTTTGCTGCAAATGCCAGTTGTTATGTATATCGCGGTAAGTGGCATCTTTTTTTACTACCATTTTATTACTTTGTGGTAAAACACGCCAAAAACGACATACTTGCTGTACTGCTAATACGCTGCAATGTGTCAACACAGCCTAAACTGGCTTTTATCTTATCACTATAGCTAATTTAGTAAAGCTTTTCCCATGCAGGAAATTGCTTTTTTCCCCCTTTTTCCCCCTTGCCGATATAATCCCTTATTTTGCTTACACGTAAACTTGCAAGTAAGTATATAACTGTCTTTCTTCAAGTTACATAGAAGTCAGAGTTACATAAAAGGATGGTTTAAAGGGGTACTCCGCTGCCCTAGCATTTAGAACATTTTGCTCGGAACGTTGGAAGCGGGCAGCGGGGGTCGTGAAATCACGACCACACCCCTCGTGATGTCACATCATGCCCCTTCAATGCAAGTCTATGGGAGGGGGTGTGACAGCTGCCATGCCCCCTCCCATAGACTTGCATTGAGGGGGCATGGTGTGACATCATGAGGGGGAGTGGCGTTACGTCACGACCTCTGCCGCCCACACCCAGTGTTTTAAACGAATGCCGAGTGCTGCACATAGATCGCGGGGGGTTCCAGCTGCGGGACCCCGTGATCAGACATCTTATTCCCTATCCTTTGGATAGGGGATAAGATGTCTTGGGGCGGAGTACCCCTTTAAGCCCCCTTGGTTGTTGGGCCCTGTGTCATTTGTCACACGTCTGTGATGTTCTTCTCTTGCGTCATGAAAGGAATTAGTAGTGAGATACTAATAGCAAACCTCAGGTTATCTTTAGTACAAAGTCCTTTGAATTATTGAATGGAATTGTAAATGGCATTACACAATGGTATAGGATTGCCTGTGGGATGATTTCCACCACAACTTGAACTTTTCCATCATAACTAAAGGCTGCCCGTTGTGTGGGCAGATAATGTAGGTATGCATCAGTCTTATGCATCAGTCTTTTGTTTCTTCAACCTTTTTTCTGGTCCATTTTATAACACATATTCCTTTGATGCAATATTCACATCTACAGAATCGTAGCCTTTTATTCCAGAAGCAGAATACACAGAAAGCGTAGCAGGCCTTTGTGAGTGTGTAGGATGAACTGCTTTATTGCGACGTCATTGACTGCCGATGTTTGTTAGATTCAGCTATTGATCTGTGTTGGAAGACAAAGGAGAAAAACAGATGACGACTATTTCACGTACAAGTGTCAGATCATATTTCCAACTATGTTATTGTCATCGTAGAAGGTAATTTTGATCTTAAAGGGGTACTCCGCCCCTAGACATCTTTTCTGATCGCGGGGGTCCTGCTGCTGGGGACCCCCGCGATCTTCCTGCTGCACCCGGCGTTCGTTTAGAGCGTCGAGTGCAGCGCTGGAGGCTCATGACATCCCGGTCACTCCCCCCTCAATGCAAGTCTATGGGAGGGGGCGTGACGGATGTCTGCACAGGATGTCTGGGGTGCTGCAGCCGAGGTCACGGGGGTCCCCAGTGGTGGGACCCCCGCGATCAGACATCTTATCCCCTATCCTTTGGATAGGAAATAAGATGTCTAGGGGTGAAATACCCTTTTAAAGGGAAAACCATCTTTTAGTGTTATAGGCCATACTGGTCTTTTGGATCCATTCAAATAGATAAATAAATAAAATTCAACTTGAATATTGATTTTGTTGGACATCCAGGGACCCACACACTCAATTGTAATGTTTATTTATTTATTGGAGTCCACGTAGAAACACCAGCTCTCCAATCCCCTATAATGTGCCCGGATCGGTGTCCAGCCAACACCATCACCGACAAAGAGCGCATGCACTCGAAACGCGTCTGAGTTCAGGCTGATTTTACCTGTGTGCTGTGTTTCCAATAAAGCTGCATGAAATAGTGCTGGATCATCTGCCTTTCATTTTATTTATTTATTGCATGAATCAATTAGAATTTCACCTGTCTCACCTGTAATTTCTTCAAAACTGCACACATACACATAAATGTACACTGCACTGAATCCAACATGTCTGTCACTACTTGCATTAAAGGGGGGCTGACAGCTTATTTTAAAGTCTTTCCCCAAAAATGCAAAGGGTATGTTCACTTAATTTGCAGTGGAAAATCCACAAACGTATTATGTTCCTACCTTTTAATGTAAATTCATTTGCAGCAAATCTGTTTGCGGATTTTCTTCTGCAGCGTATTATGTGCCTGTAAACTTACCCAAATTGGGTCCGATCTGCTGCACAAACACTGAATAGGGGAAAGTTGCTGCACCAACTCTGTGTATTTATTATAAATATCTATTTTTCCATTTTTAAGGGCATCGTGGGAATTGTAGTGCCTTTGAGTAATCTTGTGTGTTCATGATTTCTAGGCTATGCTGGGACTTGTAGTACCCCATTTTCCCCTCCCCTTATATTCCTGATTTCAATGTTCATAATAGCACTGCAATTCGAAAGTGTTCCAGTGTGTACTTACAGTATTTATTACTGGTTATGCTGAGATTTGTAGTACCTTGGTACCTTGATGTTCCAGTGTCTAATGATTCATTTCTATCTTATGTTGGGACTTAGTAGCTTTGTGTTCCAGTGCGTATTTATTTCTAGGCTTACAGTATACAATTCTAAAAAATCCTTTCATTACTTGGAATGGAAACCTGACAATGATCCACTTATTTCTTAGTTGGAGTCCCCCTGTTGCTATTATACTTTACACACCGGGATCTCTTCTTGCATTCTCCTTTTATTACCCATTTCACCAACAGGATTTCCAAATTGTCACACTGTTTTAAACAAGATTGCTAAATTGAGATAAACACCTCCAAAATCCTAACAAAAATATAGAAACACAGAGTCAAGATATAGTAAAGAATATGATACATTTTATTGAAATGTGATCACACAATTTAATTAATAACAAAAAGTACCACTCCCCCTTTAAAGGGATACTCCACCGAAAAACATCTTATCCCCTATCCCCCACGAGGCACCCCAGTCATCCGTACACGGAGTGAACTCCGCTCTGTGCCAGATGATTGGCGACTACAGCCGCCACACCCCCTCCATTCATGTATATGGGAGGAGGCGTGACGGCTACTTACTAGCTCCAAGCTTCCGTGTTCCGGACGCAGCCGCTGCCAGCCCGGATATATCATGGGGGTCCATTTTAGATGTTTTTTTGGGCAAAGTACCCCTTTAAGGGGTTTATTAATAATTTTTGTATGCTTACCTTATGTTTGTGGCCTATGTAAAGTTCTAGTTATGTATGTTGTGCTTAAATGAGTTGCCTTAATATTTGTGCTACAACCACCTTAAAGGGGTAGTCCAGTGGTGAAAAACGTATCCCCTATCCTAAGTATAGGGGATAAGTTTGAGATCGCGGGGGGTGCGACCACTGGGGCACCCCTTCGCTCTCTCTGTACAGGGCCCCGGCTCTCCGGCCAGATAGCGGGTGTCGACCCCTGCACGAAGCGGCGGCCGACACGCCCCCTCAATACATCTCAATGGCAGAGCCGGAGATTGCCGAAGGCAGCGCTTCGGCTCTGCCATAGAGTTGTATTGAGGGGGCGTGTCGGCCGCCTCTTCGTGCGGAGGTCGACACGCCCCCTTCCCGCGGGCTGTCGGGGCTCCGTACAGGAGATCGCAGGGGGCCCCAGCGGTCGGACCCCCCGCGATCTGCAACTTATCCCCTATCCTTAAGATAGGGGATAAGTTGTTCACCACTGAGTCACCACTGGACTTCTCCTTTAAACACCTTCTTTGACCTTTTGTGCGACTCAAAGGTTGAACTAGGAACATTGCCTTTTCATGCTTGTAATTACTCTCAAATGCTACATGACAATGGGGGAGATTTATTAAAACCTGTGCAGAGGAAAAGTTGCTGAGTTGCCCATAGCAACCAATCAGATCGCTTCTTTCATTTTTAAAGGAGTAGTCCAGTGGTGATTCAGTGGTGAGCAACTTATCCCCTATCCTAAGGATAGGGGATAAGTTGCAGATCGCGGGGGGTCCGACCCCTGGGGCCCCCCGCGATCTCCTGTACGGAGCCCCGACAGCCCGCTGGAAGGGGGCGTGTCGACCTCCGCACGAGGCGGCGGCCGACACGCCCCCTCAATACAACTCTATGGCAGAGCCGAAGCGCTGCCTTCGGCAATCTCCGGCTCTGCCATAGAGATGTATTGAGGGGGCGTGTCGGCCGCCGCCTCGTGCGGGGGTCGACACCCGCTATCTCGGCGGAGAGCCGGGGCCCCGTACAGAGAGATCGCAGGGGGCCCCAGCGGTCGGACCCCCCGCGATCTCAAACTTATCCCCTATCCTTAGGATAGGGGATAAGTTTTTCACCACTGGACTACCCCTTTAACAAGGCCTCTATAAAATGAAAGGAGTGATCTGATTGGTTGCTATGGGCAACTCAGCAACTTTTCATCTGCACAGGTTTTGATAGATCTCCCCCAATGTGTACATGGAAAAAGGACTCAGATACCAGCACCTGGACTCTCTACACACATTGGGGGAGATTTATCAAAGGATTTAGACTGGTTTTCCCATCTAAATTTGTCGCACAGAAAGTCTCAGTCTAAATATGCGCATCTTTTTTGTGACTTTTGCATTAGAGGATTTTTAGAACATGGTGCATTCTAGTCTATTTTAGACGGAAAAATTTATTTGTGCTGAATTTATCAAAAGCGACTTTTCAGCGACAAGTCGCATGGGCTGAAATGTCAGACCATGTTGGAGCAGGTTTAAATACAGTCTAAAGCTTACCGTATTTCTCGTCCTATAGGACGCACCGGCGTATAAGACGCACCCAATTTTTAGGGGCAAAATCTAAAAAAATAAAGATTTTGAACCCAATAGTGGTCTTCAACCTGCGGACCTCCAGATGTTGCAAAACTACAACTCCCAGCATGCCCGGACAGCCGTTGGCTGTCCGGGCATGCTGGGAGTTGTAGTTTTGCAACATCTGGAGGTCCGCAGATTGAAGACCACTGCATAGGAGGTAATACTCACGTGTCCCCGCCGCTCCGGACCCGTCACCGCTGCCCTGGATGTCGCTCCATTGCTGTCGCCGAGTCCCCGTCGCTCCGGAACGTCTCTGCTGCCGGCCGGGTATCCTCGCTCTCCGTCGCCGCCATCACGTTGTTACGCACACCGACGCATGTACGCGACGATGTGATGACGAGGAAGGAGAGCGCCGGCCATACAGGGGATCCCTGAACGGAGAAGACACCGAGGAGGCAGGTAAGATCCCTCCCGGTGTCCTGTAAGCACTAACCTGGCTATTCAGTCGGGCTGTTCGGGACCGCCGCGGTGAAATCGCGGTGTCCCGAACAGCCCGACTGAACAGCCGGGTTAGTGTCACTTTCCCTTCAGACGCGGCGGTCAGCTTTGATCGCCGCGTCTGAAGGGTTAATACAGGGCATCACCGCGATCGGTGATGTCCTGTATTAGCCGCGGGTCCCGGCCGTTGATGGCTGCAGGGACCGCCACGATAGGGGTGTATTCGCCGTATAAGACGCACAGACTTTTTCCCCCCAGAAAAAGAAAAAGTGCGTCTTATATGGTGAAAAATATGGTAGATCCTGAAGTCCGTGCGCAGAATTTAACAAGAGCCGTGCGACTTTTGATAAATTAGATGCACAATAGACCGGCCTAACCCTCTGTAGTTTGGTCTACATTGATGCGGAACATAGACAGCTTTGAGAAATATCCCCCATTGGGTTCGTACCTACATAAATGGGTACATTTAAGTAAATGGTACAAATTTTTTTTTTAAATCAACTGGAGCCAGAAAGTTCAACAGATTTGTAAATGACTTCTATTAAAAATCTTAATCCTTAGGGTATGTTCACACTATGGAGTGTGAACGGAATCTCCGCTCGCAGAATTCAGCGAGCGGAGATTCAGACTGGCAGCCTGCGGCGGTAGGACCGCAGTGTTCGCGGACTTCTGCGCAAAGAATGAACATGTTCTTTCTTTGCGCAGAACAATTTCAGCAGTGGAATTGTCCGCCGCTGAAATTCCGCAGTGTGAACGGATCTCGCAGAAACCCATTCACACTGATGGTAATGTTCACTGTGCGGACTTTTACTCGCGGAATTCCGCGGGGATTCCGCAGTGTGAACATACCCAAAAGTACTTAGCTGCTGTATGATCCACAGGAAGTTCTTTTCATTTTGAAGTTCTTTTCTGTATGACCACAGTGCTCTCTGCTGACACCTCTGTCCATGTCAGGAACTGTCCAGAGCAGGAACAATTTTCCATAGTCAACCTCTTCTGCCATGGACAGTTCCTGAGACAGACAGAGGTGTCAGCAGAGAGCACTGTGGTCAGACAGAAATTCAAAAATAAAAGAACTTCCTCTGTAGTATACAGCAGCTGATAAGTACTGGAAGAATTAGGATTTTTAAATAGAAGTAATTTACAAATCTGTTTATCTTTCTGGTACCAGTTGATTAAAAAAAAAAAATATGTTTTCCACCAGAGTACCCCTTTAAGCTTTTCTTGATACCATGATGCATGAGACTTGGTTCTGTTACTTGCTGTTTTTTTTTTATTTTTTTTTTGTATTGCAAAAAACATTAATGAAAAAAAAAATAAAATAAAAAAAAAATCACTTTCCTATCTCTGTTCCCAGCAGTTTGTTTATTGGGCTCACAATTGCAAAACTAAGTAGGTGAACAGATGATAAAGAGGGATGACATTGGCTATGCTTACTTTATTCACTGACATCAAATTAAAGGGGTATTCCAGGCCAAAACTTTTTTTTATATATCAACTGGCTCCGGAAAGTTAAACAGATTTGTAAATTACTTCTATTAAAAAATCGTAATCCTTCCAATAGTTATTAGCTTCTGAAGTTGAGTTGTTGTTTTCTGTCTAACTGCTTTCTGATGACTCACGTCCCGGGAGCTGTGCAGTTCCTATGGGGATATTCTCCCATCATGCACAGCTCCCGGGACGTGACATCATCATTGAGCAGTTAGACAGAAAACTTCATAAGCTAATAACTATTGGAAGGATTAAGATTTTTTAATAGAAGTAAATTACAAATCTAAAAGTAAACAAGAAACAACAGTGGCACCGATACCTTAGGCCTCCTAAGACCACGAGATGGAGACGGCGTCCCGCTAGACTGGAAATCCACCCTGGCAACGGAGGTGCTAGGACAATAAAGACCGTAGTCACCAAATAGTAGTAAATGAAGAAAAAAGGTGTCCTGCACTCACCGCTTCAGTCCAGGTAATCCTGCTCCCATCTCGGGTCACGACTCGAACACGGAGGGCATGGGTAGTGGAGCGCTCAGAGGCGACTGCCGGCGGTTTCACGCATAGGAATGCGCTTCATCCGGCCTCCAAAGGATAGGGGATAAGATGCCTGATCGAGGGAGTCCCGCCGCAGGGGACCCCCGTGATCTTGCACGCGGCACCCTGTTTGTAATCAGTCCCCGGAGCGTGTTCGCTCCGGATCTGATTACTCTCGATCACGGGGCCGGCGGCATGTGACGTCACGCCTCCGCCTCCGTGTGATGTCACGCTCCGCCCCTCAATGCAAGTCTATGGGAGGGGACGTGACAGCTATCACTCCCCCTCCCGTGGGCTTGCATTGAGGGGTGGAGCGTGGCGTCACACGCCATCGGCCCTGTGGTCGCTGGTAATCAGACCCGGAGCGAACATGCTCCGGGAAATGATTACAAACAGGGTGCCATGTGCAAGATCACGGGGGTCCCCAGCGGCGGGACTCCCATGATCAGGCATCTTATCCCCTATGTTAGGGGATAAGATGTCTAAGCACCAGAGAACCCCTTTAAATTCAATATGCCTGATCCTTCTCTTTTTCACATCATCTGTCAGGAGAGAGTTGGGAGTCCCTATTCACATTAGATGGCAGGCCAGTTGTATTGAAATCTGTATGGAGGCCCTGTTGTAATGATGTCATGTCCATAAATCAACTGGTACCAGAAAGTTAAACAGATTTGTAAATTACTTCTATTAAAAAAATCTTAATCCTCCCAGTACTTTTCAGCTGCTGTATGCTACACATTATTTTTTGAATTTCCTTTTTGTCTGACCACAGTGCTCTCTGCTAACACCTGCTATGGGGATTTGCTCCTACTCTGGATAGTTCCCAAAATGGACAGGGGTGTCAGCAGAGAGCACTGTGGTCAGACAGAAAAATAATTCTAAAAGAAAAGAACTTCCTGTGGAGCATACAGCAGCTGATAAGTACTGGAAGGATTAAGATTTTTAAACAGACGTAATATATTAAAGCTTCATTTTAAAGAGGTTATCCAGGAATAGAAAACAGAGCTAATTTCTTTCAAAACACTCCCCGTCTGTCTCCAGGTTCGGTGTGGTTCTGCAGCTCAGTTCCATTAAAGTGAATTGGGCCAAGTTGTAATAACGCACACAACCTGGGGACAGACGTGGAGCAGTTTTTTTTTTTTTTAAAGAAATTAGCTCTGTTTTTATATTCCTAGATAACCCCTTTAATGCTTAATCACTAGGTGATAAGCTTTATCGTAAGTCTGCCTTGTGACTTTCTTTATACTTGGGTTTTATTCTGGACCAGATTGAAAGACAAGCCGACATTACTCAACATTCTAGTTAACCGTCCAGTTTACTTATTGAATACTTGATGCTACACTTAGGGTAAATAAACACTGCTTTGAACCCATTGTCTGTAAATGGCATTTTTAAAATCTCCCACCACCAAGAAAGGAAGATTACCACTTATCTGCTACAGGGAGTACAATGTCTTCAGGGAATCACTCACCACATCTCTATTCAGCTTCTCACTTTCTCTTTGATGTCATGTTTGACTAATGACATGACTACTATATAATAGGAGAAGGAAAGTCTGCAAAAAAAATGGATGCCTTGGGGAAAAAAATTCACATAAAACTGGATTTTCTGTGACTAATCCAGAGCATTCGCAAATTTTGAAGGTATCAGATGTAATGTGTATGTAGCAGAAAACAGCTGAAAATGCACAAGAATACAAAAGTGTAAACAAATGTAAAGTTCTTAAAGAGATTCTGAATACTGGGTTATAGTGCAGATGAAGAGGTGTAAAATGATGGGTCACTTACTTAATTCGGTTAGATAGGTGCAGCGAAATGGTGGAAAATAGTTTTATTTCGAATGCACCCCAGCATGCATTGGAGACAGGGAGACAGCTGGCTGAGCTCCCCTGCCTCATCTATATTTTGCCTGCTTCCTGCCTCCGGCTTAATTATTCAAATTCTTTACTCTCATGTCACTAGGATGTGAGAGCCGGCTAGGGGAGGTGTGCGTGTCTCTTTACCTGCACCATTAAAGCCTTGATACACCCAACTTCCGGGCGTAGCGAGCCAACACATCTTGCACTCTTCTCAGAGATTATATACTAATCACAAGTGCAGTATTTTCACTAATGGCGTTACACTAACGTGCACCTGTCATTTCAAGTGATTTTTCAGGATAAGTGTGTACATGAGGAGCCACATTATTTCTGGCCATTATATAACCTGTATATGGTATATTTCAGCAGATTTCTGCTCTGCAGGCTTCATTTCTAGATTACAGTTCTTCCAGAGCTGGTGGGTGGAACTTCCTCCTCCCCCTCCATAGCATTTACTGCTTGTTTTGCAGACACAGGACAATGCTGAGATGATTTTCAGAATGGAATACAGTCTTACAGGAGAGGAGGGAAAGGGAAAGAAGCTTGATAACAGGAGGAAGAAGCCTTTTTGCCTTATAAGATATAGCACAAAGTTTCATCTATTCGCTTGTACTATTGATCTATGCAAAGTTTGTTTAAATGACAGTGCCTATTGAAAGAGATTCTGACAACTTTTTCACCCGCACATAACCAAACGCAAATGCTTTACTCACTCCAGTCGGTGGTGCCGATAGTGAGATAGAGCCCCCGTTGCTAATATGCAAATTAGCTCTTTCACGCAATGGAGGCAGGAGCTGGCATTGCGAGCATCCCTGCCTCAATCCCCTCTACTACCCTAATACCACCGGCTACCACTTCCCCCGTTTCGCGAAAGAGCTAATTTGCATATTAGCAACAGGACCACCGATCGAGTGAGTAAAGCATCGTTTCACTCATATTCACCCGTAGTATAACCCTGTGTATGGGGTTTAGTGCGAGTGAACAAGCTGTAAGATTCCCTTCAACTACTATGGAAGAAGGGATCAAAATCAAATAAAGACGTAATATGACAAAGGATTTTATAATTTTATAGTTTAGCTTATCAAACAGTTTATGCACATTTTTATAGGCAGATACTCCAGCCCACAAACCTTAAATGTTTTCACCAGCTCCTAGAAAACTAGTTGTAGGTTGGTGAGAGATGACCATTTACACAAAACAGCAGTAGCTGTCAGGAGTCACATTCTTCCCGTTTAGCATCATGTAAAAGAGTCATCCACTTAACTTTTAGAAGAACATGTCAAGAAGGTCATATTCAGCCAGCATACAGTGCGTAGCCTTTTTAAAAGAGGGTACTGTCCAGCTCTTTTGTGTTTTCAATAGTTTTGACACAAAAAATAACCCAGCATGCATTGCTATTCTTCTAGTCAGAACCAGCATCGGACTGGCTTGCTGGGGGCCCTGAGGAAACTCTGCTGGGCCCAGGCACTGATTCCTGCAATGGCCACCTATGGGCCCGGCAAGTGGGTGAGAAACACTTTACATTGTATCTGCGTCACCTGGGTGCAGACATTGCTGTATGTTATGACCGGACAGAAAACAGCTGTCGGCCCTGTTCCCAACAAAGGCTCTTGTACAGACAAATAACTTGCATATGTACAGTTAAGGTTATTGTCATGTCTCACAAGGAAGCTACTTGACACTATGTCCCTGGAATGTGGTTATACACATGCTGCAAGTAGCTGTCCACGAGACCTGCTCCCTGGACTTCTTTTTAGCATAGAGTATATCTGTACTTTGTAAATTATATGGTAGTTTAGAAGAATTTTATAATTTTAGGGCAGGGACACACTGAGCGGATACACAGCGTATTTGACGCTGCGAGAAATCTGCCGAGTGGTGGGAAATACGCTGCTTATGCGCTAGGAGCAGACACAGGGCTTTCCCTGCCACAGCCCTTTGTCTCCCAAAAGGTTCGGGAGCCGTCCGCACGTCACAGTTATGCCGATGCCCGCGGCTGGCCTCTTAACCTTATTGCAGACACAGGGCTGCGGCCGAGAAAGCTCATACACAACGCATTTCATGCTGCTCGGCAGATTTCTCGCACCATCAAATACGCTTCGTATCTGCCCAGTGTGACCCTCTCCTTAAAGGAGTTATCTGGGAGCGGAGCAGGACCCCGGAGGCACCGCGGGAGCACTGGAGGTACGTATAGGCTTATTTTTTTATATGCTGCAGTATGGACATTGTTATGTGTGGTGGCCCAGTACAGGAGTTGCACCCCTGTACCACTGCTGCCCCGTCAGGTGGACTCTATTTCAGTGACCTCTGGCCCCCCCTTTTATCTATGTTCCCTAAATAGTTTATAAGCACCTATGTTATCTAATGTAATGTGTATATATTGTTATGTGCCTTTAAATACTGTGTTGTAACCAAGCAAGGTCCTGTAGAGTGACCTATGGGACCCCTCCAGAGTCTCTCCATATATACCCTGGGAGGAGCTAGTTCAGTCTCTTGAGTTCCAGTCTAAGCTAAGCTGAGCTACAGCAAGGTCAAGTCCTGAGAGAGAGTGTCTGGTGTCCTGAGGAAGCCCAAAGCCTACCACGCAGCCACGCATCCACAAGTCCGCCACCCCACAGGTGAACGTCAAAACCTTGTAAGCTACATACGGGGAGAAGCCTGTCAAGTTAGTCTAGTCAAGTCAGTCAAGATCAGTCTGTATCAAGTCAGCGTGGGCCTGCAGCAAATTGTCCAAATCCACTATAATTCCCAGCGAGCCCTAGAGTCTCTGAAGTCACTGGTCACCTCCTTGGGCCTAACTGAGCTGTCAAGACTATTACACCGTTGTTCCATAACTTGGCGTTGGAGTCATTATTTGCCCCGTGCCTAGCCCAGGATCCAGCGGTATACCTTCGGGTTGTGAAAAGGTTGAACCACGCCCTGGCGTCACGAACACAAGGGTAATAACATCTACCCTCATCACACCCTCACCACATATGAATACCCCCTATGAATAGCCTCCCCCTATCAGGGCTGAAGTCACTTGCAAGATTTTAAAAGTGACTCAGGCTGTTTAAAGATCTGACTCAGTCTACACTACCTGTTTTTTTTGGTAGTAGACTTTTAAAACATGGCCCAATTTAAGCCGCACACCCTTTTCTGAGGCTCCCTTTATAACATTTGCCTTGGTGCAAACAAAACAATATTCTTTAAAAAAATGTGTCTTGTGACATTTTTTTTTACCAGATCTGGCGCAGTCGGAACAAAAATATATATTCCCCCCATTATTCCTATTTTATGACTAGCTTTAAAGGGGTACTCCTCCCCTAGACATCTTATCCCCTATCCAAAGGATAGGGGATAAGATGTCAGATCGCTGGGGTCCCGGTGCTGGGGACCCCGGGGATCCCTGCTGCAGCACCCCGCTATCATTACTGCGCAGAGCGAGATCGCTCTGCACGTAATGACGGGCAATACAGGGGCCGGAGCATCGTTACATCACGGCTCCGCCCCTTGTGACATCACGGCCCGCCCCCGTCAATACAAGTCTATGGGAAGGGGGGCGTGGTGGTCGTCACGCCCCCTGCCATAGACTGGCATTAAGGGGACGGGCCATGATGTCATGAGGGGCGGAGCCATGACGTCACGCTGCTCCGGCCCCTGTATCACCCGTCATTACGCACAGAGCGAACTCACTCTGTGCAGTAATGATGGCGGGGTGCCGCAGCGGCGATCCCCAGGGTCCCCAGCAGCGGGACCATGGCGATCTAACCTCTTATCCCCTATCCTTTGAATAGGGGATAAGAGGCCAGGGGCGGAGTACCCCTTTAAGGATTGGTTATTTGACCCCATATTCACATCATCACTTTTCGCTACCGATTCATAAGAGATCTGTAGATCTAAACCCCAGTATAGAGCTTTGCCTCCATTCAGGCATCTGTTTGTAGTTAAACAATCCCTTCAGAATTGCATACTTCTACATAAGTCAAGTGACGGTTGATAAATGAGAACGAAAAGACTAAAATGAGCTTTCAGATCTTTTGATAGGGAAAAAAAAAAAAAACCAAATAAAATGGAAGCTTCTATTGTGTGACTCACAAACGGTGTCCAGATGCTCTATTGTAAGACAGTGAGTATCTCTGTGATGAACCACATGAAGGAACAATAGTGACATATGTGATCATCATAATAACGTCTTAATCTGGAAACTGCACCGAGCCGTCTGCATGGCCGAATGTAAAAATAATAGCAATTACAAGTCTCATAGACCGTTACAGACGGATGTAATTGTCAAGTGCATGCAGATGTCTACATGTATTGGCTCCGCATATCATTCTTTCAGTATTCTCCTCCGTCTCCTAACCCTCTTGTTGCCAGCATCGCCTTAGGGTTCATTTGCAAACATGTAAAATTTGTGCCGTTGGTAACAGTTATGCAAATCCGGAGATAATGCAGCTGCCGGCACATCACTGACACGTCTGCAACTTCTCCCACCAGTTCTTAAGCTGTAGGTCATGCTGAGCTTGCAGCTTCCTCATGCAAATGACCAAGATACTGGCTGTGAGCATGCAGATTTGGAAATATCTATACTTGGAGAAAGCAATTAAAAAATCAAGAAGGTGTCCGGATAGGAACGGATTATGTCGGCGGCATTATTCCACATCAAGACTTGTTTTAAAAAAAAATGAGAATGGGTACTTAAAGGGGTATTCCGGCCAAAGACATCTTACCCCTATTCTTTGGATAGGGGATAAGATGTCTAATCGAGGGGGGCCCACCGGCGGGCCCCCCGCGATTAGACATCTTATCCCCTATCAAAAGAATAGGGCATAAGATGTCTTTGATTGGAATACCCCTTTAAATTGTCAGCTGTTCCTGGTTTACAGACTTATCTCATAGATAACCCGCCCATTACCATTATTGATCAGTTGCACCATCAGAGTCTTTTATTTTGTACATAGGGGTTTTCATATAGTAAGTGGTGCAAGGTTTTCCTTTATCGAGGAAAAAATGTTCAGTTCACTGCCCAAGCTATTTATTTAAAGGGAATGTGTCATCAGAAAATGACCTGTTTAACCCGTCCAGGACGAAGGGCGTACAGGTATGCCCTTGCGACCTGGTACTTAAGGTCTCATTCGCCCTGGTCCCGTTTCAAGGGGTTTAAACCGTTCTCACAAGCAGAGAATGCTTCAAACCCAGTGGGTCCCGGTTGCTATGAACAGCCAGGACCCACGGTTAATTCCGGGCACCACCGATCATGTTGATGCCCGGCATTAACTCTTAAAGGGGTATTCAAGGATTTTTTTTTATTTGACTATGCTACAGGGGCTTTATAGTTAGTGTAGTTCATAATATAGCGTATGTACCTGTGTTTGACGGTTTTCTCACAATTCTTATGTGATTTTCACCCCAATATTTATTTTTAACAGCATACAAAATGACTGTTGTCTCAGATTTTTCCCAGGTTGCAATGCGGCCGAGACCTGACTCACTAGTCAGCTGATGACAGGGAGCCTGTCTGCTTCAATGGGTGAAGGGATCGCTTAGTGGGAGAGAGATCAATCTGCAACTAATGCAACAGCTGTAGGCACCCTGATTGAAAACCACAGGTCTTTTGAATGGATTCAGTTCATTTCTGTTTCAATAGGTGGGGTGGCTGATGTGTGAGAGGGAGGAAAGTGGAATTATGGGATTTGTAGGCAAAGAAGAAAACTCAAAAAGGAAATACAAGTTCACAAAAAACTAGCCACAGTGTTATGGTAATCTCACAACTGTCACAATACGGCTGGCAGGAGGTGGATCCTCTGTGCCAGAGAGGGATTGGCGTGGACCGTGCTAGTGGACCGGTTCTAAGCTGCTACTGGTTTTCACCAGTGCCCGCCGCAAAGCGGGATGGTCTTGCAGCGGCGGTAGCAACCAGGTCGTATCCACTAGCAACGGCTCAACCTCTCTGACTGCTGAAGATAGGCGCGGTACAAGGGAGTAGACAAGAGCAAGGTCGGACGTAGCAGAAGGTCGGGGCAGGCAGTAAGGATCGTAGTCAGGGGCAACGGCAGGAGGTCTGGAACACAGGCTAGGAACACACTGGGAAACGCTTTCACTGGCACGATGGCAACAAGATCCGGCAAGGAAGGGAAGGGGAAGTGAGGTTATATAGGGAAGTGCACAGGTGAATACACTAATTAAACCAACTGCGCCAATCAGCGGCGCAGTGGCCCTTTAAATCGTAGAGACCCGGCGCGCGCGCGCCCTAAGGAGCGGGGCCGCGCGCGCCGGGACAGGACCGACGGAGAGCGAGTCAGGTACGGGAGCCGGGGTGCGCATCGCGAGCGGGCGCCACCCGCATCGCGAATCGCATCCCGGCTGGAAGAGGTATCGCAGCGCACCCGGTCAGCAGGTCTGACCGGGGCGCTGCGATTGCGAGGATGTTGCGAGCGCTCCGGGGAGGAGCGGGGACCCGGAGCGCTCGGCGTAACAGTACCCCCCCCTTGGGTCTCCCCCTCTTCTTGGAGCCTGAGAACCTGAGGACCAGACTTTTGTCTAGGATATTGTCCTCAGGTTCCCAGGATCTCTCTTCAGGACCACAGCCCTCCCAATCTACCAAAAAAAATCTTTTTCCTCTGACCGTCTTGGAGGCCAGTATCTCCTTTACGGAGAAGATGTCAGAAGAACCGGAAACAGGAGTGGGAGAAACAAGTTTGGGAGAGAAACGGTTGATGATGAGTGGTTTAAGGAGAGAGACATGGAAGGCATTGGGAATACGAAGAGAAGGAGGAAGAAGGAGTTTGGAAGAGACAGGATTAATCTGGCACAAGACTTTGAAAGGACCAAGATAGCGTGGTCCCAGTTTGTAACTGGGGACACGAAAGCGGACATATTTAGCGGAGAGCCATACCTTGTCTCCGGGAGCAAAAATGGGGGGGGGTTCTTCTTTTCTTATCGGCAAACCTTTTCATGCGGGATGAAGCCTGTAAAAGATAATTTTGGGTCTCTTTCCATGTGGTGGAAAGATCACGAGTTACTTCATCCACAGCGGGCAAACCAGAGGGCAAGGGAGTAGGGAGGGGGGGAAGAGGGTGACGGCCGTACACCACGAAAAATGGGGACTTAGCAGAAGATTCAGAGACTCTGAAGTTGTATGAGAATTCGGCCCATGGTAGAAGATCTGCCCAGTCATCCTGGCGGGAGGAAACAAAATGCCGTAAATAGTCACCCAGGACCTGGTTAATTCTTTCTACTTGCCCATTGGATTGGGGATGATAAGAAGAAGAGAAGTTTAATTTAATCTTGAGCTGTTTACAGAGGGCCCTCCAGAATTTAGACACGAATTGGACGCCTCTATCCGAGACGATCTGCGTGGGCAAACCGTGAAGACGAAAAATGTGTACAAAAAATTGTTTTGCCAACTGAGGCGCTGAAGGAAGACCAGGAAGAGGAATAAAATGTGCCATCTTGGAAAATCGATCAACGACCACCCAAACAACAGTGTTGCCACGGGATGGGGGTAGGTCAGTAATAAAGTCCATACCAATCAGTGACCAAGGCTGTTCGGGGACAGGCAGAGGATGAAGGAGACCAGCAGGCTTCTGACGAGGAGTCTTATCCCGGGCACAGACAGTGCAGGCTCGCACAAAATCAACAACATCCGTCTCCAGAGTCGGCCACCAATAGAAACGAGAGATGAGTTGCAGGGACTTTTTGATGCCCCCATGGCCTGCGAGGTGGGAGGAGTGACCCCATCTGAGAATCCCGAGACGTTGGCGTGGAGAAACGAAGGTCTTCCCTGGAGGAGTTTGCCTGATGGAGGCTGGGGAAGTGGAGATCAGACAGTCAGGAGGAATGATGTGTTGCGGAGAGACCTCTGCTTCCGAGGCATCCGGGGAACGAGAGAGGGCATCGGCCCTAATGTTCTTGTCGGCAGGGCGAAAATGAATTTCAAAGTTAAAACGGGCAAAGAACAACGACCACCTGGCCTGGCGAGGGTTCAGCCGTTGGGCAGACTGGAGATAGGAGAGATTCTTGTGATCGGTGTAAATGATAACTGGAAATTTTGATCCCTCCAGCAGATGTCTCCATTCCTCAAGTGCCAATTTAATGGCCAGTAGTTCTCGATCCCCGATGGAGTAGTTTCTCTCCGCCGGAGAGAAGGTCCTAGAAAAAAACCCACAAGTAACAGCATGCCCGGAAGAATTTTTTTGTAGAAGGACCGCTCCAGCTCCCACTGAGGAGGCATCTACCTCCAATGGGAAGGGTTTAGATGGGTCAGGTCTGGAGAGCACGGGAGCAGAAGAAAAGGCAGATTTGAGCCGTTTAAATGCGTCTTCCGCTTGGGGAGACCAGGACTTGGGATTGGCATTTTTCTTGGTTAAAGCCACGATAGGAGCTACAATGGTGGAAAAGTGTGGAATAAATTGTCTGTAATAATTGGCGAACCCCAAAAAACGTTGGATAGCACGGAGTCCGGAGGGGCGTGGCCAATCCAAGACGGCAGAGAGTTTATCCGGGTCCATTTGTAATCCCTGGCCAGAGACCAAGTATCCTAGGAAAGGAAGAGATTGACATTCAAACAGACATTTCTCCATTTTGGCATAAAGTTGATTGTCTCGAAGTCTCTGAAGAACCATGCGGACATGCTGGCGGTGTTCTTCTAAGTTGGCAGAAAAAATCAGAATATCGTCCAGATACACAACAACACAGGAATATAAGAGATCACGAAAAATTTCATTAACAAAGTCTTGGAAGACGGCAGGGGCGTTGCACAGGCCAAAGGGCATGACCAGATACTCAAAGTGTCCATCTCTGGTGTTAAATGCAGTCTTCCATTCGTCCCCCTCCCTGATGCGGATGAGATTATAAGCACCTCTTAAGTCCAGTTTGGTAAAGATGTGGGCACCTTGAAGGCGATCAAAGAGTTCTGAGATAAGAGGTAGAGGGTAGCGGTTCTTTACCGTGATTTTATTAAGTCCGCGGTAATCAATGCAAGGACGCAGGGAGCCATCTTTTTTGGACACAAAAAAAAAATCCAGCTCCGGCAGGAGAGGAGGATTTGCGGATAAACCCCTTTTTTAAATTTTCCTGGATGTATTCAGACATAGCAAGAGTCTCTGGAGCGGACAGAGGATAAATTCTGCCCCGGGGTGGAGTAGTGCCCGGGAGGAGGTCAATAGGACAGTCATAAGGCCTGTGAGGAGGTAAAGTCTCAGCTTGCTTTTTGCAAAATACGTCAGCATAGTCCATATAAGCCTTAGGGAGACCGGTTACAGGGGGAACCACAGGGTCACGGCAGGGAGTATTGGGAACCGGTTTAAGACAGTCCTTGAAACAAGAAGTACCCCAGCTCTTGATTTCTCCTGTGGACCAATCAAGGGTTGGGGAATGGCGTTGAAGCCACGGTAATCCAAGGAGAATTTCGGAAGTGCAATTGGAGAGGACCAAAAACTCAATTTTTTCGTGATGAGGTCCGATGCACATTAGGAGGGGTTCCGTGCGGTAATGCACGGTACAGTCCAATCTTTGATTGTTAACACAATTGATGTAGAGGGGTCTGGCGAGACTGGTCACCGGGATGTTGAACCTGTTGATGAGAGAGGCCAAAATAAAATTTCCTGCAGATCCGGAGTCCAAGAAGGCCATAGTAGAGAAGGAGAAGATGGATGAAGATATCCGTACAGGCACAGTAAGGCGTGGAGAAGCAGAGTAGACATCAAGAACTGTCTCCCCTTTGTGCGGAGTCAGCGTACGTCTTTCCAGGCGGGGAGGACGGATAGGACAATCCTTCAGGAAGTGTTCGGTACCGGCACAGTACAGGCACAGATTCTCCATGCGGCGTCGTGTCCTCTCTTGAGGTGTCAAGCGAGACCGGTCAACTTGCATAGCCTCCACGGCGGGAGGCACAGGAACGGATTGCAGAGGACCAGAGGAGAGAGGAGCCGGGGAGAAAAAACGCCTCGTACGAACAAAGTCCATATCCTGGCGGAGCTCCTGACGCCTTTCGGAAAAACGCATGTCAATGCGAGTGGCTAGATGAATGAGTTCATGCAGGTTAGCAGGAATTTCTCGTGCGGCCAGAACATCTTTAATGTTGCTGGATAGGCCTTTTTTAAAGGTCGCGCAGAGGGCCTCATTATTCCAAGATAATTCGGAAGCAAGAGTACGGAATTGGATGGCGTACTCGCCAACGGAAGAATTACCCTGGACCAGGTTCAGCAGGGCAGTCTCAGCAGAAGAGGCTCGGGCAGGTTCCTCAAAGACACTTCGAATTTCCGTGAAGAAGGAGTGTACAGAGGCAGTGATGGGGTCATTGCGGTCCCAGAGCGGTGTGGCCCATGACAGAGCTTTTCCGGACAGAAGGCTGACTACGAAAGCCACCTTAGACCTTTCAGTAGGAAACTGGTCCGACATCATCTCCAAGTGCAGGGAACATTGTGAAAGAAAGCCACGGCAAAACTTAGAGTCCCCATCAAATTTATCCGGCAAGGATAGTCGTAGGCCGGAAGCGGCCACTCGCTGCGGAGGAGGTGCAGGAGCTGGCGGAGGAGATGATTGCTGGAGCTGTGGTAGTAGCTGCTGTAGCATCACGGTCAGTTGAGACAGCTGGTGGCCTTGTTGCGCTATCTGTTGCGACTGCTGGGCGACCACCGTGGTGAGGTCGGCGACAACTGGCAGTGGAACTTCAGCGGGATCCATGGCCGGATCTACTGTCACGATACGGCTGGCAGGAGGTGGATCCTCTGTGCCAGAGAGGGATTGGCGTGGACCGTGCTAGTGGACCGGTTCTAAGCTGCTACTGGTTTTCACCAGAGCCCGCCGCAAAGCGGGATGGTCTTGCAGCGGCGGTAGCAACCAGGTCGTATCCACTAGCAACGGCTCAACCTCTCTGACTGCTGAAGATAGGCGCGGTACAAGGGAGTAGACAAGAGCAAGGTCGGACGTAGCAGAAGGTCGGGGCAGGCAGCAAGGATCGTAGTCAGGGGCAACGGCAGGAGGTCTGGAACACAGGCTAGGAACACACTGGGAAACGCTTTCACTGGCACGATGGCAACAAGATCCGGCAAGGAAGGGAAGGGGAAGTGAGGTTATATAGGGAAGTGCACAGGTGAATACACTAATTAAACCAACTGCGCCAATCAGCGGCGCAGTGGCCCTTTAAATCGTAGAGACCCGGCGCGCGCGCGCCCTAAGGAGCGGGGCCGCGCGCGCCGGGACAGGACCGACGGAGAGCGAGTCAGGTACGGGAGCCGGGGTGCGCATCGCGAGCGGGCGCCACCCGCATCGCGAATCGCATCCCGGCTGGAAGAGGTATCGCAGCGCACCCGATCAGCAGGTCTGACCGGGGCGCTGCGATTGCGAGGATGTTGCGAGCGCTCCGGGGAGGAGCGGGGACCCGGAGCGCTCGGCGTAACAACAACATAGCCATTTAGCCCCAAGACAAGCGCAGATCCTTCCTAAGCATGTCCATTACTGTCTGCCAGGTACGTACTAAAATCACCTTATGGTGGACAGCTGTCACACCCCCTCCCATAGGCTTGCATTGAGGGGGTGGAGCGTGACGTCACACGGGGGCGGGGCCATGACGTCACAATGCTCCGACCCAGTGATCGCCAGTAATCAGACCCGGAGCAAACATGCACCGGGGACTGATTAAAACAATCCTTGCTTTCTTCTCGTTACTGTTCCCTTATTGTGTTTGCAAATTTCATGAATGACACAAAAAAATGTAACGCCATCATTTTTCCATGTATTTTTTTGGCTATAACAAAATGCATCCCATAATGCCTTGTGTGACCCTGGCTAAACAAATGAATGTGCATGTTCTTCATATTGACACTTGTCAAAAGCGTCAGTGTTGTTGCACAGTAAGCACAGACGGGTTGATGAAGCCGACAGACGTTAAGGCCTCACATTGTGACAAAAGGTCATGAAATGTGCAGAGAACACAGCGACTATTGACCCCAATCTCTGCTCAGCTATTTAAAGGTAATAATCAAATAAGCGATGAAGTGGCGGACGTCTTATCTAATAGACACAGAAGCCAAGAATTGGAAACAAATTTACCAGATCTTTATCATCAGTTGCTGCGGCTCTTTGCCTGGCAGGAGAGCGCTGGGATTGGGCTTCTATGGGTTGGAAATACTGTGATCGCTGGGAATGATGTCGTGCTGTCCTATCACAACAGCTTCATCTTATGTTTTGGAGGAGCACCTTGTCTCCTTACAACTTCCAGCACAGACTTCTAAGACGTGACCTTTAAGTGACCGCAGTCATGAGCAGAATACAGAAATGCGCATTTGTTTTCACAACTCATAATGTCGCTTCCAAAAAGGAAAATCATTGAAGATATTATTTTGCTGTATTTCATAGTAGTAAATAGACCAGTGCATCCTTAGTTATGGCCTCTGCGCCATTATGTAATTCCCCATCTGTATATAGTATTTTGTGCAGAGAAATAAGTGATCAGCTTCAGAGAGGGGAATGTCAAAATAGTATCTGTACCCCTGTGAGACAGGAATGGCGGCCGGGGAGCGCTGTATTTCCCCAAGGTACCTGTTATATGTAGCAACCAGGTTTAGGGGCTATTTACATGTACAGTATCCTGCGCAGAATTCGAGCTGTATTTAGTGATTTAGTTTAGATCGAAATCTGCAGCATTTAATCCTGCGCATCAAATGTGCGCAGGATACTGTACATGTGAATAGACACTTAAAGGGGTACTCCACTGGAAAACTCTTTTTTTTTTAAATCAACTGGTGCCAGAAAGTTAAACAAGTTTGTAAATTATAGATGAGTAGTTCGGCACTGCTAACTTCTGAACCTGAAAGCGGGTGGACACTAAGTCGCTGTAGCGGAGTGGAGGTACGGTGGTGCTCGGACTCACGTAGAATATACAATCAGTGCATGAGAAGATAAAGAAAAGTCGGCACTCACCGGATTTCCAATTCAGCAGATTTTATTGCACGTTACTCACAGCCGTAGTACATTTCTCGGGGAGACCACGGATGGTACAAGGGGGGTACCACAGAGAGGCGACACCTGTGTTTCGCACTTAGTAGTGCTTCAACGGGCCCGTTGAAGCACTACTAAGTGCGAAACACAGGTGTCGCCTCTCTGTGGTACCCCCTTTGTACCATCCTTCGTCTCCCCGAGAAATGTACTACGGCTGTGAGTAACGTGCAATAAAATCTGCTGAATTGGAAATCCGGTGAGTGCCGACTTTTCTTTATCTTCTCATGCACTGAAGTTTGTAAATGACTTCTATTTAAAAATTTTAATCCTTCCAGTACTTATCAGCTGCTGTATGCTCCACAGGAAGTTCTTTTCTTTTTTAACTTCCTTTCTGTCTGACCACAGTGCTCTCTGCTGACACCTCTGTCCATGTCAGGAACTGTCCAGAGCAGGAGAGGTTTGCTATGGGGATTTGCTTCTGCTCTGGACAGTTCCTGACATGGACAGAGGTGTCAGCAGAGAGCACTGTGGTCAGACAGAAAGGAAATTCAAAAAGAAAAGAACTTCCTCTGTAGAATACAGCAGCTGATAAGTACTGGAAGCATTAAGATTTTTTTTTTAAATAGAAGTAATTTACAAATCTGTTTAACTTTCTGGCACCAGTTAATTAAAAAAAATATTGTTTTCCACCAAAGTACCCCTTTATGCAAAGCGGCCACTACACAATGTATGGAGCTATATGCTTCTGTCTCCATTCATTGTGTGGTAGCTTGGGGGGTGTAGGGTTGAACAAGGGTGTTGCAATGTAGTGTTGCTGGGTATAGGATTAACTCTTGATTGTCGTGACGCCAGGGTGAGGGCTTCCTCTGTATCTATATGTCCTACCGCCACCCGTCCCAAGAGCGATAGGGAGGAATAAAGGATTGTCCACAGCCGGAATTGTAATAAACTTGAAATAACTTTACTGCAGATTTTATGCAGGATGCAATTAACAACAGTCTTTACAAGAGGACTGGGATTTAGGCTCCTCATGGGTTGTCTGTGACTTTGTAGGAAATAAGCTTTGATTCCTTTCTATACGCTGTTCTATTGGATTTAGGGGTAGGTTTAGGTTCAGTAGTCACGTAGGATTTGGTAGGATGGAGTTGGATTAGCTCACGGTTTAAAGTGCGGCTGAAGTGGAAGGCTTCAGGCCTAGATTGTCTTGTCACTGCGATAACTGATCTGCTTACTTGGAGTTCCCAAGGGAAAAGAGATGTTACTGCTTTTGAGTTCAGCAGGAAGAGAGAGATTAAGTGGATACAGCGCCCTTATATACAGAAGGGGCAGGATCAATGCTTATTGGTTCCCCAAACCTGTCAGTCCAAGTACAAAGCATTATGGTATATCACATGACCTATCACATGACCCAAAGGTCCTTAAGCTTAGCACAACAGAAGTACAGAAGTATCACATGACCTAAGGTCCTGTACATTAATTACACTATAATAAAATATATTAAATATATATATTTCAATGACAGTAGAAGGCGACTAGGGGTTAATCCACCATGAGAGCCCTATCAGCATGGAGGAACTCTGACTATGGGGACCCACGACTAAGGTACGGGACCAGGTCCAGTACCGGGACACCACAATTGTGAATGTGGGTGCGAAGCTGTAGGGAACAGCTGATTTGCGTGGGTGTCAGATCCTTACCAATGAGAGATTCATGGCCTATCCTCACGATAGGCAATTCATTAAAAAAAAAAAACTTCTGGAAAACCCCTTTAATAGAAGGGGGTCCTCTGTTTGGGATCCTCATCTCTTGGTCAAAGGGAAATGTGGTTAAAAAGAGGAAAACTTCCTCAGAAGGACCTGTCCTGTACTGAATTATACAGAAACCCCACTGATTTAAATAGGAGGAAATACTGAACCCTTACTGATTAATAAAAAATAAACAAATAAATAAAAAGTTGGGTGAGAAATCCAGCCGGTGGCATCTCAACCACTTAGAAATAAACAAATGCCTCATTTCTCATTTCTATGAGACGTCCCTACTTTTCTGATCACTGGGGAGGGGTCTGACTGCTGAAGCCCCCCACGATCTCCTGTACGGGCCCGATCAGCATATCTCTAGCTGAGCCGGTACCTCGGCTCAGCCAGTGATTTGCTAAGCGGGCTCTTCCTGAAGCCCATCTCTGAGGGTAAGTACAGGGGGCCGCAGCAGTCAAACCTCCCGCGATCAGGAACGTATCCCCTATCCTGTGGAAACACTGAGAATTAGTGCGACTTTAGCTGTTGCAAAACTACAACTACCAGCATGCCCGGACAGCCAAAGGCTGTCCGGGCATGCTGGGAGTTGTAGTTTTGCAATAGCTGGAGGCACCCTGGTTGGGAAACACTGCAGTAGGCTGTTCCTAGCACATTGAATGTGCCAAAGGCTGTCCGGGCATGCTGGGAGTTGTGGTTTTGCAATAGCTGAAGTCACTCTGGTTGGGAAACACTGTTCTGTACTGTGACAATATTGGTTCTGTGACATTATCCCAGTCTTGTGACAGGGTTGCATGTTCTAGCCCAGCGGTCTTCAAACTGTGGCCCTCCAGATGTGGCAAAACTACAACTCCCAGCATGCCCGGACAGCCAACGGCTGTCCGGGCATGCTGGGAATTGTAGTTTTGCAACATCTGGAGGGCCACAGTTTGAAGACCACTGTTCTAGCCCTTATACCTGTACTGTGACATCACAGTGGTCTTTAGCCATCAGCTGTGATGTCACTGTTTCTTTATCCCTGACTGTAAGATCGCTCATTGTTTATTATTCATGTACTGTGGTATTATTGTTTGTTATTCCTGTGTTGTGACATCACTTTGTGCATTGTCTCTGTATAGTGATTCACTGTAGCCATGTATGCATCATCCCTGCGCTGTGACGTCACTATGACTATGATTCATGTGCAGTGGCATCATTATCTTTCTTAAGCTTGTGAAGACAGACTGTTTATTAGGTCTGTATTATAACTCTAATTACACATCATTCTGATTGCTATTCCTGACATTTCTGTGACTATGATTCCCAGGCAGAGATCACTATTTATTAGCTTAAAATACTGTGACATCACTGTATTTATTATTCCTGTACTGTGACATCACTATGTTATTATCCCTGTACTGTGCCATTTTTATTATCCCTGTACTGTGACATCACTGTGTATTATCCCTGTACTGTGACATCACTGTGTATTATCCCTGTACTGTGACATCACTGTGTATATTATCCCTGTACTGTGACATCACTGTGTATTATCCCTGTACTGTGACATCACTGTGTATTATCCCTGTTCTGTGACATCACTGTGTATATTATCCCTGTACTGTGACGTCACTGTATATTATCCCTGTGCTGTGACGTCACTGTATATTATCCCTGTACTGTGACATCACTGTGTATTATCACTGTACTGTGACGTCACTGTGTATTATCCCTGTACTGTGAAATCTCTATGTTTATTGTCCCTGTATTGTGACATCACTGTATTTATAACCCCTGTACTGTGAGATTACTGTGTATCATATTATTAGATTTCAGTTACATCGTTTTCAGGGGTGTACACACATAAAGTACAGAGGCTGTGGGGCCACTTAGGCCATGTTTACATGTCAGAATTTCAATGCCGGAGATTCCGCTGGAGCAGAGTCCCGTTGAATTCAATGGGACTCTGCTGCGCTGTGCACACGATGGAATTTCTGTGCCATATGTTTCCGGCACGGAAATTCCGTTTTCTGTGTCCGCAGAAAGAATGAACACGTTCATTCTTTCTGCAGATTCCGCACAGAATGCATAGCCGTCTATGAGACAACGCATTCCTGTGCAGTCCTAGTGCCGGCAGTTTGAGATTCTCTGAGCAGACATTCCGTAGTGTGAACATAACCTTACATGTTTGTTTTTCAGAATAAATCACTGACTACAAAAGTAAAGGTGCAATAATTAATTTAATTGTTAATTGTCTTTAAAACCCATTTGATTTCTTTTGCCTGTGACATCAACATTTTTTTTCCTGTCTGCGGTGATTCTATATTTAATGAGAAGACTCTGAATATTATATTATTATACTTATTACCTATCTATAGCATGATTTAATAGCTGACAAATATAGAATACTAATAGCATCCTGTATTGGTCTAGGAATAGCAGCAACCAGTCAGGAAAGGATGGAGTGCATGTGTATCTCATAAACCTGGAGGAGGATGGGAGACACTTCTTACAATCCCGAATCAATATCAGTTTACCCCTCTCCCACTGTGACTCCTACAAAGAAATTAGGAGGAATAAGATACCAGTGCACTCGCACCACCGTTGGGCCACTGTGTATTGTGCCAAAAATAAAACAAAAAAACGTTACATTGCCCGCCAACGGTAATGCTGATAAGTTTCATAATAACTGAAAGTAGTCAGTTTTCACTGAAACACACTGGAAAGATAGCTCCCCCTACTGCAGCCACTATGGAATCACAGGCATCCTGAAACAAGCCATGCCAGGACAGAAATTATACCAATGTTTGCCAACTTGCTGCTCTCCAACTGCCAGCACTACAACTCCCAGCATGCCTGGACAGGCGAAGAATTGGGAACACTGAATTATAGGGACATATATTGTGAAGCTAAACTAAACATGTGTGTAAGTATCTCCTGTGCAATGGATAAAGCTCCAGTACAGAACTTCAGTGCAGCTGTTTTCTCATACCCCTACCTCAGAGGGTCTGAGGCAGTGGTCTGTAAACTGCAGACATCCAGCTGTTGTAAAACTGCAACCCCCACCATGCCCGGACAGCCGTTGGCTGTCCGGGCATGCTGGGATTTGTAATTTTGCAACATCTAAATGTCAAAAGTTTGATCTAAGGCAGTGTTCCCCAACCAATGTGCTGCCAGCAAGGGTCAGATTAACATAGGGGTGTATGGAGCTGCTGCTCCAGGCCCCTACCTGAAAATAGGCCCAGCCATCCTTTAAGAATCTTTTTCTTTTGCGGCCCGCGCTTGGGGATCCAGGATACTTGTCCCAGATCCCCAAGCCAGCGAGCGCTGCTTTTAACTGTATGTGCCTAGCTGTGAGTCTGAGCAGGCCGACAGTGACCTCTGCCCTGACGCAGGCGCCAATGACGTCTAACTATCTCAGCTGTCTAATTACCTATCCACCCACCCACCTGGTTAACTACCTCCCTCCCCACCTACCCACCAACCAACCTCGCTGTCTGTCTACCTCACCACCCACCCATTCATCCCCCTGACTGTCTAATTACCTCTCCACCCCCCAACCTGGCTGTCTAACTAACTGGCCTCACCCACCCACTTGGCTGTTTAACTAACTAGCACCACCCACCCACCTTGCTGTCTAACTAACCCCGCCCAACCCACCTGGCTGTTTAACTAACTAGCACCACCCGCTTTGCTGTCTAACTAACTATCCCCACCCACCCACCTGGCTGTCTAACTAACTAACCCCACGTATCCACCTGGCTGTCTAACTACCTCTACAAACACCCACTCACCTGGCTGTCTAATTACCTAACCTGGCTTTTTAACTGACTCCCCAACCACCTGGATTTCTAACTACCTCCCTACCCACCTGGCTGTCTAACTACCTCCTCTACCAACCTGGTGGTCTAGCTACCTGCCCACTCTCCCACCTGGCTCTCTACCTACCTAGCTGACTGTCTACTTTCTTACCCACCTGCCTAGATGTCTGTCTACCTATCTGTCTAGTTAGCTACCTCCCTACCTACCTGTCTGTCTACCTACCTAACCACCCACCCATCTACTCATCTGGTTGTCTACCTACCAACATACACACCAGGCTGTCTACATAACTAACTGTTCTGTCTCCATACATACCCAACCACCTACTTACCTACCTGGAAGTCTACCCACCCACCCACCCACCCACCCACCCACCCAACTGGCTGTCTACCTACCAACCTACTTGGCTGTCCATGTACTTACCTACCTAGCTACATTCCTACCTTCCTATCTACTTAACCATGTGGCTACTTACCTGGCTGTCTACCTAGATAGCTATCTTCCTAGCTGGGTAACCTACCTAGACAGCTACCTACCTGGCTGTCTACCTACCTACATACCTGACTAGTCCTAGCTAGCTACCTACCCACTCAACTACCCACCTACCTCCAACCCACCTACCTGGCTTGCTACCTAGATAGCTACCTACCTGGATGTCTATCTACTTATCTACCCTCCTACCCACCTGGCTTTCTACCTACCAATCTATTTACCTGGTTATCAACTTACCTAGTTAGCTGCCTACCTATCTGGCTATCTTTCTAGCTACCTACCTGGCTGCCTACCTTCCTGGCTACCTAACTCAGTATATAGCTCCCTACCTACCTTGCTAACTACCTGTCTATCTACCTAGCTAGCTAGCTAACCTACATAGCAATCCAATGATTCCATAGCACACCAAAATGATTATTTCAAAAGTAAACAGTGATTTTATTCCATATCTAGTGTTACAAATACGCTACGTTTCAGCAGCCTCTCGCCGGCATTTTCAAGCTCGGCGGCGAGAGGCTGCTGAAACGTAGCGTATTTGTAACACTGGATATGGAATAAAATCACCGTTTACTTTTGAAATAATCATTTTGGTGTGCTGTGGAATCATTGGATTGCTATACTGAGTGAGCCCCTGACCAAGGCTCTTGCCTCTGCGAGCACCTTCTTTATTTTTTCTTTATTTTTGTAGTAGTGCTGTTCTTCTGGAATATAGCTAACCTACATAGATAGCTACCTACCTACTTAGCTAAGAACATGCCTAGCTATCAACCTACCTACATAGTTAATAACCTAGCTATGTACCTACCTAACAAACAACCTATCCACCTAGATAGATAGAAGCAACCTATCCACCTAGATAGATGATTGCAGCACTCAAGGTTGTGAAAAAAATGTGGTAGCTTTAATCCATCAGAAACTACAGATGCACCTAGATAGATAGCTACCTACCTAGCTAACAACCTACATACTTATCTGGCTACCTACCTACCATCATATTTATCAACTTGGGGGGGGGGGGGTCGATCTACCTACCTAAGGATGTATTTACCTTTTGAGGAGGGACTACCTCCCTGAGGACATACCTGCTTATGGGGAGGGGGGCTACCTAATATGAGAACTATCTAACTTCTGTAAGACATACCTACCTAATAGTAAAACTACTGCCTATTGTGGGGGGTATTCCTACTTAAAGGGGGACCTACTATCCTCCCCACTTTTACTGTGGCAGACTACAAGGGTGGTGTGAGGTGCAGAAATGCGTCAAATGCAGTTCAGCTGTCCGGAGAGGGACGTAGATTTTCACAGCCCCGCTCATTTTTACAGTCCCGCTCAGGGACGTAGATTTTCACAGTCCCGCTCAGGGACATAGATTTTTACAGCCCTGCTCCTGTCACCTACATCCCTGAGCGGGACTGAGGTGACAGAAGCGGGGCTATGAAAATGTATGTCCCTCCTGCTGAGGGAGGTGCAAGGACAGAAGTGTGTACAGGGCAGAGGGAGGTGCAGAGTTGCGTCCTGCCCAGCTCTGCCTTCCCTTCCCCTCGCTGTATGTTTGGAAATCTCCGGACAGCTGAGGGGAACGGCGAACGCAGAACTGCACCTCACACCACCCTTGTAGTCTGCCACAGTAAAAGTGGGGAGGATAATAGGTCCCCTTTTAAATAGGTACACCCCACAATAGGCAGGTAGTTTTACTATTAGGTAGGTATGTCTTACAGAAGTTAGATAGTTCCCATATTAGGTAGCCCCCCTCCCCATAAGCAGGTTTGTCCTCAGGGAGGTAGTCCCTCCTTAAAAGGTAGGGGAGGAACGAACGCATAGGATGCAGTTCTGCACCTCACAGGGGCATTATAACAGTTTGGGACCTATAGGTAGGGAGATTGTGTAGATGTTGGGAGGGTAGTGTAAAAATGTGGAGTGTAACATGTTTGTCCTGCAGATGCTGAAGAGATGAGTTTTGGCTGGAAGAAGTTCTCATGGCCGTCTGAGCCGGACAGAGAAGAAAAGGAAAGAGGATGCCGCTCATCAGAAAAGATGTCTCCTGTGAGTCCCTAGATGAAACTTTAATCACTTATATGGTATACAGATCCTGTGTACAGCTGGTATTTACTTCTATATGGGCACTGTATGGGGGAAAACCAGTCTGTATACAATAGGTTTATTCGGTAACAGTATGGTGCATTAGTCAGTCGCTGTGTGATATATAGCGTGTTCCTGATGCACCGGCATTATTTGGCCTTTGTATTATTTGTAGACTGGCATTATTGATATTGTTAGTCTGTGTATAGTGGTTTTTACTCAGTATTGTGATATTATTCAGTCTTTGTGTGGTGGTATAACTGATTTCATGTATACTGTTATTATTGGTAATATTGGTCCCGGTACTCTAGATTTGGTAATATATATGATGATAATATTCCTCCTTTTATACTGGTATTATTGGTAATATTGTTACAATATGACTGTAATATATATGGTGATAATATTCCTCCTTGTATACTGGTATTTTTGGTAATATCGGTCCGTATACAGGATTTGCTCAGTAACAGTATGATGGTTATGTATATGGTGATAATATTCCTCCTTGCATACTGGTATTGTTAGTAATATTCAATGATATAAAATAATGGATATAAAAGCGTTTTGGTTGGTGTTATTTTATAGCAATGGGGGGGGGGGGGGGGCAGAATTGTATTCTCAGACCCAGAAAGCACAATGGGGAAGTGGCCATCAGCATGGAAAGAAGGGCTGAAACCTTCCTAGCGCCCCCTGCTCTACAGCCAACCCTGTCACCTCTAGGATGGCATCAGGCGGCAGTGATCATCTGCAGGAGCTGGAGAGGTCAGTGCTGGGGCCTAGCACATGGGACAGCTGGGCCTGGGCATTGTCTGCAGGGGATGTGAGCACTATCTAGCTACATACTTATCTATAGTGTTGCTCGCGAATATTCGCAATACGAATTTTATTTGCGAATATCGCATATTCGCAAATATTCGCGAATATAGCACTATATATTCGTAATTACGAATATTCTTTTTTTTTTTTTTTATTAAATTTTTTTTTTCACAGTACACATAACAGTGATCATCCCTCTCTGCTTCCAGCTTGTGTAGTGTAAAGAAGGCTCTAATACTACTGTGTGAGACTGGCGTGTGAATTTTCGCATATGCGAATATTTGCATATGTTAATTTCCGTATATGCGAATTTTTGTATATACAAATTTTCGCATATGTTAATTTTTCGCTCACGCAAATATTTGCATATGCGAAAATAAAACGCGAATATATGACGAATATTCGTCCATATATTCGCGAATATTCGCAAATTCGAATATGCCCTATGCCGCTCAACACTACTTATCTACCTGGCTATCTACCTACTTAGCTAGCAAACAATGGAATTAGCTAGCTACCTACCTGTCTATGTACCTGGTTAGCTAACAACCCAGCTGTCAGGTCGCGGCCACTTGTAGACCCATCAAAATTCTCAGCACCAGGCCCATGATGCTCTTAATCCGGCCCTTCCGCCAGCTGTTGAAAAACTACAACTTAGCATGCCCGGACAGCCTTTGAGACAGCTGGAGGTATACTTGTTGGGAAACAATGGTCTTAGAAATTAGGATGTTTCTCAAACTGTTAGCCTATGTCTACACATATATTTTTGGAGTGTATTTTGACAAGTAAAATGTCAGCTTTAAACTTCATAATATGTCTGTTTTACTACTGCTTTCCCCCACTGAGTTGCATTAAATATGATTAGAAAATGTCAGTTCATATCATGTCAGTTTTCTATGACTGTAATAAAAAGTGCATGGAACTTATTTTGTACATATTAGGCCCTTTTACGTACAAAAAAAATGCTTGTTTTACCTTATGTTTTTTCCTTGTACACTCTTGAAAACACATAAAAATGGAGTAAAAAGAGAAAAAATTGTTCCATGTAACAAAGATTGTGCATAAAATGCTTCAAAAACGGAAAATAAAAAAGCTTGAATATGTAAGGCTCATTGGGGGAGATTTATCAAAACCTGTGCATAGGAAGAGTGGTGCAGTTGCCCATAGCAACCAATCAGATCGCTTCTTTCATTTTTAAATTTGCTTGGGAATATTTTGAATGAAACATAAAAAAGGGGTTAAAACACATAGGAAAAAAAGGCCATATAACTAAAAATGTGCTTAAAAATGATTTTAAAAAAAGCTTAAAATTGGTTTCAAATTGTACAGAGAGAAAACAATATCCATTTACATACAATATCCATTTACATACATTGTTAGGATAACTTTACATACATAATATGGGAACACGACACTTTCCATTTATAATAAAGAACACATATGAAAAAATATATACAATAAACATAAAGAAAACAATGATAAACAGGATAGAAAAAATAAGCTTCTCTTTGGGATCTCATTAGCAACCAATTGTCTCCTGGTATTAGTAAAGTAGGGTTTTTCTTTTAATTTTCCACATTAAAGGGAACAATCCAACCATAGGCCAGGCCTGATCCTGAGTTTCATTGTATATTATGGGAAGAAAGGATATATAATGTATCTCTCTCATCCCACCTTTTTAGGCAGCTTTTCTTTAAAGGGGTATTCCATGAAAAAACTTTTTTTTATATATATCAACTGGCTCCAGAAAGTTAAACAGATTTGTAAATTATAAAATATGTAAAAAAGAAATATATTGCCCGGACCTTCCAAGGTAGTGTATTTAAATTATATAAATGATAGAAAACTGGGTCGTACTCCAATAATAATTCATTGATTATTTATTAAAAATGTATAGTGCATTATTCCTCACAGGGCCCTTGTGAGAAGAAACACATATAATAGATATACAAAATTACAAAATTAAAATATAGAAATGTTATAAAAATGTATCACTGGCATGTGGAATAGAATAGCTTAGCTCTATGTTGGTGGATTCATATAACGTCTTTAGAGTATTGTAAAGGTGTAAATGTCCTTTAGTATGGTAATTAAAGTGGATACTCTATTACCGGTCCTGGGTGATGTGGCTGTGTCAGCTCCCGTGTCCGGATGGCGGTCAGCGGTCCTAGATGGTGCTGTGGCTTTGTCTTTCAAGATCCAGGTGTTTATGCGGTGTTGGTCGTCCCAGGTTAGTGGCACTGGCGGGTGCCGATGGTAATTCACCGGGAGGCCGTGCGCTGGCAGGCGCTGTTGGAAATTTGTCAGGAGACCAAGCGCTGGCAGGCGCTGATGGTATCGATCTCCTCACCGCTGGACTTGGAAGCCGGAGACTACACGCTGGGTAGATGGAGCTTGCCTCGTGTAGGTGGCGTGTGACGTCAGCTGGAACCGGAGTTGACCAGGTAAAATCAGGACCGGACACTAGTCTAGGTCGACTAATGCGTGAGGGATCCACAATGTAATGGATTTGCTCCGTGAACTAGAGCTTGGATTCATACAGAGCATATATGCCAGTGTACAAAATCAGTGCATAAGACTAGACGCGTTTCAGGGTTCTCAGATACGACCCTTTCCTCAGTAGTCATAATGGTTAAAAGCAATATTTGTCTATTTATAGGAGTACGAATCCCATAATTCAACAGTGTTCTAAGTGATAACAGAAACATGGAATGGATGATCAAAATAGGGAATTACCTAGAGAGCAATAGTGAATGTGAATACCGTCAAAAGACGGAAAATAAATGTATGGGTGAAACTAACTGAACTTTGTATCTGATTACAATTTAGTATCTTTCCCACAATAACGATGAAGATAATAATGATAGAATAGAGATGATGGAGTAAAAATATATATATGAAAATAAAAATAGGAATAAGAATAAGAATAAAACAAAGATAAAGGTGTAGTTCCAGATGGAAATAAAAACAAAAAATAATTAGAATCTGATAAGAAAGGTAAAAATGAAAAATAAAAAAATAAAATAAAAAATGAAAAATAAAAAATAAAAAATAAATAAAATAATGAATAATAAATAATAAATAAAAAGGGGGATTGGATGAATTACATAAGTAAATGGATAATGGTAGAATGAATACAGAATATGAAAGAAAAAGAGATGTAAGAAAAACAAAAATAAAAATAAAAATGAAAAAGAAATGAAATAAAAAATAAAAAAATGATCATAAAAAGGAGAAGAGTAAAAAATGGAAATAATATAAGATGGATAAAGTGATGGGAAATAGAATAAAAATAAATAAAAAAAGGATAGATGTAAAATAAAAATAAAAATAAATAAAAATAATAAAAATAAAAATAAAAATAAAAATAAGAATGAAGTGTAAATAAAAAATAAAAAATAATAATAATAATGAGGATAAAATAAATAAATATAAATAAAAATAAAAATAAAGATAAAAATAAGAATAAATATTAATAAGGTGTCAGAGTAGAGGATGGAGTCAGTCCATGGGGCACCCCCCAAAATACTACAGGGGTGAACCCATGGGCCAAGTGCATCCCCTACAGAAATCCAAATAGTTCAAAACTGGAGTTGAGTCCCCCTGGTTCTAAAGTTGCGAATTCAAAGATCTTCTTACTTTCAGCCTTAGACATCTTAAGCAGATGACTGCCACCACGCCAGTCCTGTTTGACTAATTGGAAACCAATGAAGGAGAGAGAAGACATGTCGCTATTGTGAATGGTGGAGAAGTGAGCTGATAACGGATGTTTTAAGTTCTTATTTTTGATGTTATTGAGGTGTTCGGCTATCCTCATCTTAAGGGCCCTTTTGGTACGACCCACATATTGCTTTTTGCAGCCGCATTCTATTATGTATAGTACCCCTTTTGAATTACAAGTGATTAATTCTTCTATTCTCCATTTGAACATATTAGTTTTAGAACAAATTTCCAAAACTTTCTTAGGGCCTTTGATTTTTATACAGTTGGCACATATTCCACACCTCACAAATCCCTTTGTATTTAACCAAGTGGTGTTCTGTTTCCTTGGGGGAGCTTTTATAGATGGAGCAACTATGAGGCTCAAATTAGGGGCCCGGGTGTATACTATCGGAGGACGTGATGGTAAAAGTGCCCCCACCTCACGATCTTGTTGTAACAAATGCCAATGTTTCCGTATTATTTTCTCTATTTTTTTGTAAGAATTATTAAAGGGAATTACCATTTTTCCTCCAAAATCGGCTTCTTTTTTTTCTTTAGTATTTTCAAAAAAAGTGGTTCTGTCTAGTGATTTAATCTTTTCTAGAGATTCTACCAGGAGCTGATCGGGATAGTGTTTCTCCTTAAATTGACTTGTAAGGAGGTTGGCCTCGACCAAAAATTGGTCATCTGAGGTACAATTCCTTTTTAACCTGCGATATTGTCCCTTTGGGACATTCATTAGCCACCTAGGTAGGTGGCAACTCGAAAACCCTATGTAGCTATTTTTAGCCGTTGGTTTATGGTATGTTTTGCAAGTGAGACCATCCCGATCAGCGCTGATAACAATATCCAAAAAATTAATGGATTCCCTACTAATAGTAGATGTGAAGTGTAAATTATATTTTTGTGTGTTCAAATCTAAAATGAAGTGCTCTAAACTAGTCTTGTCACCCTCCCAAATTAAAATAATATCATCAATGTACCGCTTCCAGAGCACCAGGCCTGCGCCAAGATGGGGTATGATGTTACTTTCCTCCCAGGCTGCCATAAATAAGTTGGCATAACTTGGCGCAAACCTGGTGCCCATAGCGGTACCAATTAATTGTAAATAATAATCCCCTTCAAAGTAAAAATAATTGTGTGTCAAAATAAATCGGATGGCTGAAGTGATGAAATTAATCTGTGGTGATTTAATGTGCCCGTGTTTCAAAAAATGTTCAACTGCTGCTATCCCTAAATCGTGTCGGATAATCGTATAAAGTGAAGAGACATCCAAAGTGGCTAATATATATTTGTTAGACCACTCAAATTTTTCAATAATATCAACAATTTGTGTGGTGTCTTTGAGGTATGTGTGAGTTTTTTGCACAAATGGTTGGAGGAATCTGTCTACATATTGAGACAGGTTCGAAGTGATTGAGCCTATCCCTGACACAATAGGGCGTCCAGGGGGATTAATCAGGCACTTGTGAGTCTTTGGGAGGCAATAAAAAATCGGCAAGCGGTCTGGGGTCCCTAATATGAATTGATGTTCCTTCTCATTGAGGATACCATCTTCCACTGCCTCCTTACATAGTAAATGTAATTGTTGGCTAAATTCCTGAGTGGGATCGTGTTTTAATTTTTGGTATGTATTAGAATCATTTAACTGTTTATTGCATTCTTGTATATAATCTGTAGTATTAAGGATAACAACTGCACCCCCTTTGTCAGCGGGGCGAATTGTAACTGTGTCTAATAGTTGTAATTCTTTCAAAGCTACTCTCTCTTTCTGGGAAATGTTATCCTTCGGATATTTGGTCTTTTGGATTTTTCTCAAATCATTTTCTACTAATTTTTTAAAAGTGGTAACGTCAGGGCCCATAAGATGTTTAGGATAGAACCATGATTTGGGTCTACACTCAGTATGTATATACTCAGTCTCAGTTGTTGATCGTTGTAACGGAGTTTTTAAAAAATGTTTTTTTAAACAGATATTGCGAATATATTTTTCCAAACCAATATAGGTCTGGAACTTGTCCAGTGTGTGGGATGGGGCATATTTTAATCCCTTGTTCAAAAGGGTTTCTTGTGCCAAAGTTAATGTGTGATTGCTCAAATTTATAATGGGTGTATTCCCAGGTGGGGTTTGACTATTTTTTGTGGGGGTAGAATGACATGGTCTAGTTCTATATCTTCTACGTAACCTCTTTTTTTGTTTGGGGTCCCTAATGTTTGTAGTGTGGGAGGGGCTTGATGTACTTCTGCTGATATTGTATGGGTTTTTAATGGGACTTTGATTGGTTGGGTTATTTGTTGTTTTGGTTGGTATCTGTTTTGATAAGGTTGATGTTTGTAATAATTTGGACGGAAATTGTGAGGACTGTTTGTGCGATTTGTGTATGGTCTGTAATTGTTTCCCTGAGGGGGATTCCTGTAGTGTAATTCCTCCCTTGAATGGTATGGTTTCTTGTAATGTGGGTTTGCCTCTAAAAAATCACCACTCTCCAATAAAGGGGCGTAGTGGTTCCTCACAGGCACATTATATTGATCATTATGTGTAGTAATATTTTGTTTTTGAGTCTGCCAATGTAATTTCTTATTTTTTCTATTCATTATTTCCATCTCTAATTTATCTAATTTTTTACAGATATATTCCTGTTGTTTGAAATACTCTGAGTTCTGTTCGAACTTGTCTAATTCAATTTTTAACTGGCTTATTTGTAAGTCACAGTTATTTAGAAGTTCATGTCTACGTTCTATGACAAGTTGGACCAGACCCCTAGAGTATTCCTTTAAGGTTTTATTCCATTTATTGTTAAAAGTCTCTCCTTCAAGGTCACCTGCGGGAGTTTTTGATAAAGTAAGTCCTTTTGGAACAATGTCTAATTCTAACAAATGAGACAAACTTTTGATCTCCCATTGATTCCTTAGACGCTTGGACATAGTCAACTCCAATTTTTTGAATAATTAATTTTTATTAATATTTATTCTTATTTTTATCTTTATTTTTATTTTTATTTTTATTTATATTTATTTATTTTATCCTCATTATTATTATTATTTTTTATTTTTTATTTACACTTCATTCTTATTTTTATTTTTATTTTTATTTTTATTATTTTTATTTATTTTTATTTTTATTTTACATCTATCCTTTTTTTATTTATTTTTATTCTATTTCCCATCACTTTATCCATCTTATATTATTTCCATTTTTTACTCTTCTCCTTTTTATGATCATTTTTTTATTTTTTATTTCATTTCTTTTTCATTTTTATTTTTATTTTTGTTTTTCTTACATCTCTTTTTCTTTCATATTCTGTATTCATTCTACCATTATCCATTTACTTATGTAATTCATCCAATCCCCCTTTTTATTTATTATTTATTATTCATTATTTTATTTATTTTTTATTTTTTATTTTTCATTTTTTATTTTATTTTTTTATTTTTCATTTTTACCTTTCTTATCAGATTCTAATTATTTTTTGTTTTTATTTCCATCTGGAACTACACCTTTATCTTTGTTTTATTCTTATTCTTATTCCTATTTTTATTTTCATATATATATTTTTACTCCATCATCTCTATTCTATCATTATTATCTTCATCGTTATTGTGGGAAAGATACTAAATTGTAATCAGATACAAAGTTCAGTTAGTTTCACCCATACATTTATTTTCCGTCTTTTGACGGTATTCACATTCACTATTGCTCTCTAGGTAATTCCCTATTTTGATCATCCATTCCATGTTTCTGTTATCACTTAGAACACTGTTGAATTATGGGATTCGTACTCCTATAAATAGACAAATATTGCTTTTAACCATTATGACTACTGAGGAAAGGGTCGTATCTGAGAACCCTGAAACGCGTCTAGTCTTATGCACTGATTTTGTACACTGGCATATATGCTCTGTATGAATCCAAGCTCTAGTTCACGGAGCAAATCCATTACATTGTGGATCCCTCACGCATTAGTCGACCTAGACTAGTGTCCGGTCCTGATTTTACCTGGTCAACTCCGGTTCCAGCTGACGTCACACGCCACCTACACGAGGCAAGCTCCATCTACCCAGCGTGTAGTCTCCGGCTTCCAAGTCCAGCGGTGAGGAGATCGATACCATCAGCGCCTGCCAGCGCTTGGTCTCCTGACAAATTTCCAACAGCGCCTGCCAGCGCACGGCCTCCCGGTGAATTACCATCGGCACCCGCCAGTGCCACTAACCTGGGACGACCAACACCGCATAAACACCTGGATCTTGAAAGACAAAGCCACAGCACCATCTAGGACCGCTGACCGCCATCCGGACACGGGAGCTGACACAGCCACATCACCCAGGACCGGTAATAGAGTATCCACTTTAATTACCATACTAAAGGACATTTACACCTTTACAATACTCTAAAGACGTTATATGAATCCACCAACATAGAGCTAAGCTATTCTATTCCACATGCCAGTGATACATTTTTATAACATTTCTATATTTTAATTTTGTAATTTTGTATATCTATTATATGTGTTTCTTCTCACAAGGGCCCTGTGAGGAATAATGCACTATACATTTTTAATAAATAATCAATGAATTATTATTGGAGTACGACCCAGTTTTCTATCATTTATATAATTTAAATACACTACCTTGGAAGGTCCGGGCAATATATTTCTTTTTTACATATTTTATAATTTTTGCAACTGTGGTATAGTTGCATGCCCTGTTGACCTCAGGTAGTATTCATATACTAATTGTGAGCTGCACTTGCACCCCCCGTTTTTTCTTTCTTTAGATTTGTAAATTACTTCTATAAAAAAATCTTAGTCCTTTCAATAATTATCAACTGCTGAAGTTGAGTTGTTGTTTTCTGTCTGGCAACAGTGTGCAGTTCCCGAGACAAGCAGAGATGTCAGCATAGAGCAGAGTAGAAGAGGTTTGCTATGGGGATTTGCTTCTAAACTGGGCGGTTCCCGAGACACGAGTCATCAGAGAGCACTTAGACAGAAAAAAACAGCTCAACTTCAGCAGCTCATAAGTACTGAAAGGATTAAGATTTTTTAATAGAAGTAATTTACAAATCTGTTTAACTTTCTGGAGCCAGTTGATATATATAAAAAATAGTTTTTTCCTGGACAACCCCTTTAACCTGTTGGGGACGAAGGGCGTATGTATACGCCCTTGCGTCCTGGTACTTAAGGACGAAGGGCGTATCCATACGCTCGTGGGAATTTCGGCCCTCGCCGCGCCGGGCGGGGACCGGGCCGGGGTGACTGCTGATATCTATCAGCAGGCACCCTGTGCAAATGCCCAGGGGGTCATTAGACCCCCCCATGTCGGCGATCGGCGCAAATCGCAAGTGAATTCACACTTGCGATTTGCGCCGATTCCGGGTCATTACGGGTCTATGGTGACCCGGTGACCCGGAATAGAAGGGGGATCGCGGGTGTCTAAGACACCCACGATCCCCCTAAAGCAATAGGAGTGAGGTGGCAGGGTTGCCACCCCTCCTATCTCTGCTATTGGTGGTCTAGACGCGACCACCAATAGCAGATCTGGGGCGGAGGGGTTTACTTTTGTTTTCCCCGTCCTGTCCTCCCACAATAGGCGGGGCAGAACGGGGAAAACGAAGATGAGCGGCGCCGGAGTCCACTTACCCCTCCGGAGGCAGCGGAGCGACGGGGATCGGCGGCGGCGACGGAGATCTGCGGCGGCGTGCGGCAGAAGAGGACGGCTCCCGGATGCGATGGAAGCCGGTGAGTATTTGCCTAGCAACATCTAGAGGACTACAGTCTGAGACCACTATAGTGGTCTCTAGACTGTAGCCCTCCAGATGTTGCAAAACTACAACTCCAAGCATGCCCAGACAGCTGTTTGCTGTGTGGGCATGCTGGAATTTGTAGTTTTGCAACAACTGGAGGTCTGCAGTTTAGAGACCACTGCACAGTGATCTTTATACTGCCCTCTAGATCTTGCAAAACTACAACTCCTAGCATGCCCACACAGCTGTTTGCTGTCTGGGCATGCTGGGAGTTGTAGTTTTGCAACATCTGGAGGTCCACAGTTTGGAGATCACTGTTCAGTGGTCTCTAAATTGTAGCACTCCAGATGTTGCAAAACTACAAATTCCAGCATGCCCACACAGAAAACAGCTGTCTCGGCATGCTGGGAGTTGTAGTTGTGTACCTCCAGCTGTTGCATAACTACATCTCCCAGCATGCCCTTCTGTGATCAGACATGTTGGGAATTGTAGTTTTGCAACAGCTGAAGGCACACTGGTTAGGTAACAGAAAATTACTGAGTTAGGTAACAGAACCCAACTCAGTATTTTCCAACCAGTGTGCCTCCAGCTGTTTCAAAACTACAACTCCCAGCATGTACTGACAGACCGTGCATGCTGGGAGTTGTAGTTTTGCAACAGCTGGAGGCTCTCTGGTTGGAAAATACTGAGTTAGGTAACAGAACCTAACTGAAGGTTTTCCAACCAGTGTGCCTCCAGCTGTTGCAAAACTACAACTCCCAGCATGTACTGACAGACCGTGCATGCTGGGAGTTGTAGTTTTGAAACAGCTGGAGGTTTGCCCCCCCCCCCCCCCCCCATGTGAACGTACAGGGTACATTCACACGGGCGGATTTACAGCAAGTTTCCTGCTTCAAGTATGAGCTGCGGCAAATTTTTCGCCGCAGCGCAAATTCCTAGCGGGAAACTCACCTTAACCCGCCAGTGTGAATGTACCCTAAAAACACTACACTACACTAACACCTAATAAAGAGTAAAACACTACATATACACCCCCTTACACTGTCCCCCCCAATAAAAAGGAAAAACGTATTGTAGTGTTTCCAAAACGGAGCCTCCAGCTGTTGCAAAACAACAACTCCCAGCATTTCCGGACAGCCACTGACTGTCCAGGCATGCTGGGAGTTTAGCAACAGCTGGAGGCACCCTGTTTGCTAATCACTGGCATAGAATACCCCTATGTCCACCCCTATGCAATCCCTAATTTAGTCCTCAAATGCGCATGGCGCTCTCTCACTTCGGAGCCCTGTCGTATTTCAAGGAAACAGTTTAGGGTCACATATGGGGTATCGCTGTACTCGGGAGAAATTACACTACAAATTTTGGGGGGCTTTTTCTCCTTTTACCCCTTATGAAAAGGAAAAGTTGGGGTCTACACCAGCCTGTTAGTGTAAAAAAAAAAAAAATTTTTACACTAACATGCTGGTGTTGCCCTTTACTTTTTATTTTCACAAGAGGTAAAAGGAAAAAAAGACCCCCAAAATTTGTAACGCAATTTCTCAGTAGTACGGAAATACCCCATATGTGGGCGTAAAATGCTCTGCGGGCGCACAACAAGGCTCAGGAGTGAGAGCGCACTTTGTACATTTGAGGCCTAAATTGGTGATTTGCACAGGGATGGCTGATTTTACAGCGGTTCTGACATAAATGCAAAAAAATAAATACCCACATGTGACCCCATTTTGGAAACTACACCCCTCGTGTAATGTAATAAGGGGTACAGTGAGCATTTACGCCCCACAGGGGTCTGAAAGATTTTTGGAACAGTGGTACGTGAAAATGAAAAATTAATTTTTTTTGTTTGCACAGCCCACTGTTCCAAAGATCTGTCAAACGCCAGTGGGGTGTAAATGCTCACTGTACCCCTTATTACATTCTGTGAGGGGTGTAGTTTCCAAAATGGGGTCACATGTGGGGGGTCCACTGTTCTGGCACCACGGGGGGCTTTGTAAATGCACATGGCCCCCGACTTCCATTCCAAACAAATTATCTCTCTAAAAACTCAATGGCGCTCCTTCTCTTCTGAGCATTGTAGTTCGCTCGCAGTGCACTTGACGTCCAAACATGGGGTATTTCCATACTCAGAAGAAATGGGGTTACAAATTTTGGGGGGCATTTTCTCCTATTACCCTTTGTAAAAAAGTAAAATTTGGGGAAAAACCAGCATTTTAGTGGAAAAATATTTTTTTTTCATTTACACATTCGACTTTAACAAAAAGTTGTCAAACACCTGTGGGGTGTTAAGGCTCACCGTACCCCTTGTTACGTTCCTTGAGGGGTGTCGTTTCCATAATAGTGTGCAATGTGGGGGTTTTTGCTGTTCTGGCACCATAGGGGCTTCCTAAATGGGACATGCCCCCCAAAAACCATTTCAGAAAAACTCACTCTCCTAAATCCCATTGTTGCTCCTTCGCTTCTGAGCCCTCTAGTGCACCTGCCGAACACTTGACATACACATCTGAGGTATTTTCTTACTCGAGAGAAAATGGGTTACAAATTTTGAGAGGATTTTTTTCCTTTTACCCCTTGTAAAAATTCAAAAATTGGGTCTACAAAAACATGCCAGTGTAAAAAATGAAGATTTTGAATTTTCTCCTTCACTTTGCTGCTATTCCTGTGAAACACCTAAAGGGTTAAAACGCTGACTGAATGCCATTTTGAATACTTTGAGGGGTGCAGTTTTTATAATGGGGTCATTTATCGGGTATTTCTAACCAGAAGACCCTTCAAATCCACTTCAAACCTGAACTGGTCCCTGAAAAATTCCGATTTTGAAAATCTTGCGAAAAATTGGAAAATTGTTGCTGAACTTTGAAGCCCTCTGGTGTCTTCCAAAAGTAAAAACTCATCAATTTTATGATGCAAACATAAAGTAGACATATTGTATATGTGAATAAATATATAATTTATTTGGAATATCCATATTCCTTATAAGCAGAGAGCTTCAAAGTTAGAAAAATGCAAAATTTTCAAATTTTTCATGACATTTTGGAATTTTTCACCAAGAAAGGATGCAAGTATCGCCGAAAATTTACCACTAACATAAAGTAGAATATGTCACGAAAAAACTTTCTCGGAATCAAATTTATAAGTAAAAGCATTCCAGAGTTATTAATGCTTAAAGTGACAGTGGTCAGATTTGCAAAAAATGCTCCCGTCCTTAGGGTCATAATGGGCTCCGTCCCCAAGGAGTTGAAGTAAGTCTTTCACTCCAATTAAGAATATTAGAAATGACTCAGAATGTTTGCCAAATAAATAAATATTTCCAAAAGGAAAGAATATCCATCTGTAGACAGCTGCTTTCGAGTTATTGGCCATCATCAGTACAGAATGGGATACTGCTTAGCTGGTGAGAGACCTATTGTTGTGGGAGCAACATAAAGATGTGTGGTGGCCCAGTACAGGATGGTGTTTCCTCGTACCTTCCCTGCCCTGTCAGGCAGTGTCCCCATGGCCCCTTGCAGTTGTTTCCCCCATGTAAATAGATTATGCATTATATTGAGTTTTGTACCTTTAATAAATGTACCCAAGAGGTACCAGTGACCAGCTGACCCCAAAGGCGACCTATGGGCTCCCTGCTAGTCTCCCCCATATAAGCCCTGGGTGGAGCTAGCCACTTTCTCTTGGAGCTCTGCTCTCTCTTTGTGCTGAGGTCCAGTCCAGTCAAGTCGTGCCTATAGTTTGTGTCCAGAGCAGTGGAGGCCTCAAGTCAAGTTCTGCAGCCACAAATCCAGTCCTGCAGCCTCAGGTCAAGTGCATGTAAGCTGAAGTCACTGTCCTGTCAGTCAAGTCAAGTCTTCTGTCTACTCAGCATGGCCTGCACTAAATTCTCCTGTCTACTAAAAGTCCCAGCAAACCTGCGAGGTCTCTGCGTCAGTGGTCACCTCCTTGGGCCCTGGCTGTACTGTATAGACTGTAACAACTGTCTACCCTCAGTAAAGCTACCGTTGTCGGTAACTTGGCGTCAGTGTCTTCATTGCCCCGTGCCTAGCCCCGTATACCTTCGGGTGGTTAAGGCTAAACCAAGCCCTGGCGTCACGAACACAAGAGGTTAATACCATTTGCCCCTAGGGTAACAACATCTGCCCTGCACCACACACCCTGCCGCCACCACAGATGTGTGGAGACTTATAGGACATTTTTTCTCCCCTGGGAATTCCTTGAAGAAAGCATATGCAAAGCAGCTCTCTTATGCTACATTTACAGGTAGTTTAAAGTCAGTGTTTCACTCCAACTAGGAAATTTAGGAACTGACTGGGAATGTATACCAATATTATTATGCATTTACAACTACAACTTCTTCACAATTCTGCAAGCTGCTGAGCTAAGTCTCCTAAGTCTCACCTGCTTTTTAGTATTTTTGATATTTTGTTTAAAGCAACTTTATATTGTATTTTAAGCATATTTTACAAAATGTTTGGTGATGTCTTTGAGAAGTCTCCTCCTTATCATCATAGGCAGGATTGCATTGGAAGCAGGCCTCTGTATAGAGATATCAAAGCATCCATCATTGACAATAGGTGATGGTCACATTTCCCTTCCTCCCCCATTCCTGTTTTTGTCCTTGTCTTTTAAAGACATGCTTCTTGCTGTTTTATATGTCTTTGATACTGGGTGTAGGCTTCTTTTGGCTATAAATAATGAATAAAAAAAAAGCAAAAATGGGGCAGTCCAATGATTTTGAACTCTTCTGTAGAAAGACTACACAGGTTACCTTACTGTGGTGCAGATACTTGAAGACTTTACTCACTGAAGGGTACTTGTTCTGTTGGTTCGCCACTTCTGACTAGTCAATTCTCCTTTTTGGAGCAGGAAACAGGATACATGAAGATGGATGCCCTCACAGATTGGACTGGAGACAACCTTGGGTGAAATTCTTCAAGACTCCACATAGTGCCAGGATTACCACATCAGCAAATCTGTCTCAGGTTATATGATTCTTACAACTGGAACAGTACTTAGTTCTCTGCTGGAGACAAGTCTTGGTTATCTTGCTTTCAGCAGGCTTACACTGGAACAGGCCTAAACTTTACTAACTGAACTTACCAGGTTAAACGTCAGCAGTAGCAGAGCTTGGAGACTTTCTCACACTTCTCTGACCAGGACCAGGCTCAACTGGTTTAAAGGGGTACTCCAGTAGAATTTTTTTTTAAAGTATTTTATAGTCATACCTATAACTCTGCAGCGAAGAATAGGATATTTCATGACTAGATCCCATAGTCCTCCCCTCTCTTGTCACAGGAAGATTCACCGGAATTCTAACTACCCATTACTAATAAGTAGTAATGGGTAGTTAGAGTAGTACCATTTAATAATATAGGATGAACATAATTTAATGGAATGGATCCCAGAACAGCATGAAATCTAATAAAACTGTGATAGAAGTGATGTGCATGGTTAATTAGCAACACCTAGGCCAGTGGATAGTTCTTCGTCCAGGTCTTCCATCTCGACTCGCAGGTCCTTCTCTTGTTTAGCTTCCAAGCGTTCTTTTTTTGATTTCTCTATAGTATACAGCCACAAAAAGTTTTCCAGTACCCAGCTATGGGCACTAACATGTCACACTTCACCTGTCTGCTTCTTTCACTAATTCACTGAATAACTACTTCTTGCAGAAGGACAAAATATAATTTAGCATCTATTTGTTTTGCATGTGCATTAGAGGAGTGTCAAATAAAGTGTCACACATACATTGGAAAACATTACACAATCTAGGCCCCAATTCTGGGGTAGCACATGTACATAATGTTTACAACGAACAGGACAGCTGGTAGATTCAATAGTAGAGGTCGGAAACACGTGGACTTGGATTGGGGTAGATAGGTCCACATTTAAAATCTCAAAGGGAACCTGGGCAATAAAATTTTTGGGGGGTTGGGCATAGGTCCTCTTTAAATAGTATTTCCCAGAAAAATTCTGTATATCACTATTCATGTTCAGTGTCCCTTACCAGCTGCTGTGTAACTTCAGACATATGTCACGTAGCTGAATTTTATAGAGCTTCATTGTTCTGATTCCTAATATGTGGACACATGCACCAGCTGGATGTGCTTACATACCCTTTAATCTGTACTTGCTGTATTATGGCAAACCCTAGGAATTACAGGTGTTGGCCTCAGGTCTACTATAATACACCACTGCTAGCACACACTCAAAATAATCCGGTCTGCACAAACACTTCAACTTGCCACCTCCTATCTTACAGTCCTTGGCATGAAATGTTGCATCCAGATGGCTGGTTTGGAAAAACTAAAATGAACCTGAATTTTACTGGACAGCAGCTTTTCTACATCCACCTGAAGCAGCGTGCGGGTGAAAGGGGCAGCGGGGAGCTGGATGCCGGAATGTGAGAGGAATTACAGATGGATAATCAAAGCCGACAATTAATTAACACATTGTCTTCCCCTTCTGATCCATTCTTATGGTCGATGGTGACTGCGGCTGTATCCATGGTCACAGAGTAATAGACTTCTAGGTGTAACTGGATTCTTTCTACAAATCTAGATTCCAGCTAGTGCACAGAATGCAAACCATGTAGTGAAACAGTGAAGTATATGTTATAAATAACCACAATTCAATGAATAAATTCATGATTTATTTATTTTTTATTATCCACTTGTGGACCGATGAATTCTTAAAATGTCCATCTGGTCCACATATAACTCAAAGGCATATCTGAACATAAAGCAAAACGTGGACACAGCAGTCAGCACAGTGGTTCTTGCTCCAGCACACTTACAATGTTCACTTGGGGCAGTAGATCAGCACAGACATAGGTGCAGATATATCCAAATCCTTGTGGTGCTCAAGTCCCATAAAGGCAGCATTAGATGAAAATCCAAACAGAAGGTAATCAGGAGGCACCCACCGGAGAAGCGTGTCTACTTTCTCTTTATATTTGGTAAGCTACATTACAAACAGTAGGGTACAACCCAGACACCATGAAACACGGAGGTAAAGTTACAGCTGCAATCTTACCTCTGTGTCTCATGGTGTCTGGGTTGCACCCCACTGTTTGTGTTGCTAATCAAAAATAAGAAGAAAGTTTTGACATGATTCCCTGGTGCCTCCCGATTACCTTCTGTTATCATATCTGAACAACCCTGCAAATATTGTTTGCAGTTGCTACAACCTAACATTCTGTTGGCCAACAGCTATCTATCCCAATCTTCCTATACACGTGAAGGTTTGGTATAGCTGTGGTGTCCCGGTACCGTACCTTGTACCGTACCTTGTATGCTAAGTCTCCAAAGTAAGAGTTCCTATCTACCGGTAGGATCCTCCTTGTGGGATAACCCCTAGTCACCTCTTCCTTCTTTCATTTTATTGTGTTTCATGTATATAAATGGTATATATTTTATTATATGTATATTACTTCCAGGACCTTAGGTCACATGACTAATACGTTCATCACAATTGCTCCAGAGGTACAATGACCCGAGCACTAAGGTCCCAATCAGGACTAACTACCTAAAATTTAACTTTTATTAAATATATGGTAAAATATAGACTGATATTTAATTTTATTAAAATAACAACCTTGTATCCTGTGTGTTATTGTATCGTAAATTACTGGCAGTATATATCCCTGTATATAATATTAAACTCCGAACAGATGCCAAGTTTAATGTAGCACCATCAGATTGGCAATGTGTGTTGTTCTGCTGTCTTTATTGTATATGGAGGGGCTTTCAACCCTCTCTTAAATCAACATAAACAGGGATGTATCCAACTATGGTAGGTATCATTGGTGGTGACTGCCGGCTGCACCACCAACAAATAGGGTGGGGCCTAAAGGCTCTTCCACCATTTCCTATAGGAGCAACTGCCTATGATATATACTTTTGTAGACAGGTACAAGAGACGCAATTAAAACATAGCATTTGCCTACCAATTCAGCAGCTTACTAAACGTGAGTCTACTGTGGTGTCCCGGTACCGCATCCTATCCGGTACCTGTGTATATAGGTCCCCATAGTCAGAGTCCCTAGGACGTCGGGTCCTTTTTGTGTGGTCTGCCCCTTGTCCCATATCATCTAGATAGTCATTAAACTAATAGTTTATTCAGGATTTATGTAAATATAATAGTACTAATGTATATTACTAGTTAATTACCTGTCCGGAGCATAGCAGGACCTGCGGGTCACGTGATCAGGTAAACTCTATGGTTTTTGCTTAAGGACCTTTGGAGGTCCCTGTGACATATTGCACCCACCATGCTTTGTGACGGTGAGTGACAGATATTCGGACCAATAGAAACAACCCTACCCCTGTCCATATAAGGGATCGGTGGCCATGATTCTCCCTCTTGTTCCTGTGCAGCCAAGCAAGCAAGATCTCTCATGTTCCCGGGCTGTCAAACGAGCAGGATCTGTGCAGCTATCTTCCGCAGTGAGTTAGGCCTGAGCCTTGCGGCAACGGCTGATCAATTCAGAATCGTGAGTGTATCAATCCCTAAGCACTCTGCAAGATCACCGGACCTTATCTATCCCCTAAATCCGGACAGATCTTCGCAATTTACCCTAAATTCAGAGACTAGTATTACTATTCAAGGTCCGCAACAACTGTCAGTCACTGAACTATATAGAGACTGTTATTGTGCATTGGATGTACCGCAAGCCTTTCAGTAAAGTGTATCCAAGTTCAAGTTCAAGTTCAAGTTGTGGACCTTCAGTCATTTTGTGTATGCACCTATCGTTACTGGGAAGGGCGGCGATAGGCCGGAGAATTACCTCAGCATACTAGCCCTCAGCCTGGCGTCACAAACTATAGGGTTAACCTTAAACCCTCATCTACCTAAACAACACCCCAACTACCATACACCCCCCAAGGGCTACCACACTACCAAATCTACATCCTGTTAATTCTGCGTGACTGCTGGACCTAAATAATTCCCCTAAATCCAGCAGAACAGCGTAATTCCAGATTCAGAGCTTATATACTACAAGGTCCCAACCAACTGTGAGGAACTTACAGACTATTCTTCTGTATAGACTGTTTGCCATTATCAACCTGCATAAAAGCCACAGTAATGTTATCTACAGTTTACTAAACCTCCGGTTGTGGACAATCCTTTATTCCTCCCTATCGTTCCTGAGACGATATATATATATATATATATATAGAGAGAGAGAGAGAGAGAGAGAGAGAGAGAGAGAGAATTCGGGTAGAAAAGAGAGAGAGGAAGAACCCGCACCCTGGCGTCACGACAGTTAAGGGTTAATCCAACACCCTTTCATCACTGCACAGCTACACCACCTACACCCTACACCCCCAAGCTACCGCATAGCCAAATGTTCATGTGTTCTCAATGGAGAGAGGAGGGGTACGCACTGGTGGCAGCTTTTTTTAAGAAAAAGAATAGGGTCAGGAAGTTTGAAATCCAACATGTGTGGCACCTAAGTTTAGGGCAGGCAAATAGTGTGCAGAGTGTACAGATTGATTTGTGACGCCAGTGCACTGTTAAACTACAAGGTCTGAGGTTGAGATAGCTTCTCCTGGGCCAGGCGCAGGGTAACGAATACACAGATGCAAGGTTTTGGATAACTATCTTTACTGTGGCTAAAAGAAGCAGCTTTAAGCAATACAGTCTCTTCTGCACAGGGATGGACAGAGTGGATCCTGGGGAGCCTGTCACCTTGCTGGGAGTTGTAGTTGTTGTTTAATGCAGCTTTAAGATTATTAGCAGTCCACGCTGACTTGAAGGGCTTGACTGACTGACTGAAGAAGAGATTTTCCCCAAAGACTTTGCTTACCACTCTTCTATGTCGGGGTTCTATTGAGATTGGCGTGGCTGTGGAATATTGTAGTTTTCTTCTCCCAAGGCTTCATCTCAGTACCTTAGCTTATTAGCTGGAAGCACACTCTCCTCTCCTCTCTCAACACTCCTCACAGCTAGTCCGAGACTACTCCAGACTACTCCAACTAACTCCTCCCCCCTACACTTTACAAGGGGGGATTTAGCGGTCCCCCATTGGGGCTTCAGGGTCACCTGGTCCCTCTGCTGAATCCCTTAAAGTAACAGTGCTTAAATTAACACATACCATGACACAACAATATTTTATATTATTACAGGCTTGACAATGGAGCCCCACATATACTGTAGACAGCTGGGATGCCCAAGGCAATCTTTAGCCCACAAGACAGCCTTTTGGCGCTGCAACACCACACATGTTATATCCTTCTCTACCCCCAACATCATCTGTCAGGAAGAGTCGATAGGCCGCCATACACTTTAGACAGTTTGCTGTTTTTGTACACTATAGAAAAAGACCAAGTTGACTACCATTTAGATAATAAAAAAATACCTTTTATTGAATTACACTTAAAAAACAGTATCTCAATAAAATAATGATGGAAGCCAGGATTACAGACATAAACAAGCCAGCAATGCAACGACAGCTACAATATTGTAAACCATTCAATGGGAGTCACATATCAGACATCACATAAATAACCAGTATGGCTCAGAGACTAGGCATCATGGGAGGCACCATGTGGCAACTTACTATCTCCATGTAAGGGTCACTATCACCCCTGCTGTCCCTACGGCTAAATGTAAAGGTATGTAATCCCTCACCCATGTCAGTAGCTGAGTTTGCACCTGGACCCTGAGCGCGCTTTCACTCCTTCCTCAGTTTGCTGGTTTAGCCAAAGTTGCTGGCTTCAGCTGGCTAAAGTGCAGATCAGCTCTGCAGCACTTATTAGGAGGCTGTATTCTCTGTTACCTGTGACCCCTGTGGGAAAGTCCATTCCTTCTGGTGGGGTTCTCTGCCCCTAGACATCTTATCCCCTAATCCAAAGGGGATAAGATGTCTGATTGTGGTTTTTCGTGCAGCACCAAGCATTCTGAAAGTTTTTTCAGAACGCTGGGTGTGGGTGGCTGTGATTGTCACGATTCGGCAGGCTGGAGGTGGATCCTCTGTGCCAGAGAGGGATTGGCGTGGACCGTGCTAGTGGACCGGTTCTAAGCTGCTACTGGTTTTCACCAGAGCCCGCCGCAAAGCGGGATGGTCTTGCAGCGGTGGTAGCAACCAGGTCGTATCCACTAGCAACGGCTCAACCTCTCTGACTGCTGAAGATAGGCGCGGTACAAGGGAGTAGACAAGAGCAAGGTCGGACGTAGCAGAAGGTCGGGGCAGGCAGCAAGAATCGTAGTCAATATGGCAATAGCAGGAGGTCAAGTACACAGTATGGACAAACACAGTAAACGCTTTCTCTAGGCACTAAGGCAACAAGATCCGGCAGGGGAGTGCAAGGGCAGTGATCAGATATAGTCTGGGAGCAGGTGGAAGCCAATTAAGCTAATTGGGCCAGGCACCAATCATTGGTGCACTGGCCCTTTAAATCTCAGAGAGCTGGCGCGCGCGCGCCCTAGAGAGCGGAGCCGCGCGCCAGCACATGACAGCAGGGGACCGGGACGGGTAAGTGACCTGGGATGCGATTCGCGAGCGGGCGCGTCCCGCTGTGCGAATCGCATCCCCGACGGCCATGACAGTGCAGCGCTCCCGGTCAGCGGGAGTGACCGGGGCGCTGCGGAGAGAGAGGCGCCGTGAGCGCTCCGGGGAGGAGCGGGGACCCGGAGCGCTAGGCGTAACAGTACCCCCCCCTTAGGTCTCCCCTTTTCTTTGTCCGGTAACTGCCTCCCCTGGGATGAGGACACCGGGAAAGAGTGGAGGGTTTCCTCAACGGCAGGCAGTACAGCAGGAGTGGGAATGGGGAGGGAGGGCAGAGGGCGAAGCCTGGCACGGGGCAGTGTGACACCAGGACGGGGGCCATGAGGAGGCACTGAGGCCTGCCTGACGGGACTGGGAGGGGGGGAGAGGCACTTCCTATGGCAGGCAGAGCCCCAGTTCTTGATCTCTCCTGTGGACCAATCAAGGGTTGGGGAATGGCGTTGAAGCCATGGTAGTCCAAGGAGAATTTCGGAAGTGCAATTGGAGAGGACCAAAAACTCAATTTTTTCGTGATGAGGTCCGATGCACATTAGGAGGGGCTTCGTGCGGAATCGCACGGTGCAATCCAACCTGACTCCGTTGACCGCGGAAATGTAGAGTGGCTTGACGAGACGGGTCACCGGGATGCGGAATTTATTCACCAAGGAATCCAGAATAAAATTCCCAGAGGCACCGGAGTCCAAGCAGGCCACGGCTGAGAGGGAGGAGTTGGCTGAAGGAGAAATCCGCACGGGCACCGTGAGACGTGGAGAAGCCGACTTTGAATCAAGAGACGCCACACCCATGAGAGCTGGGTGCGAGCGTGCGTTTCCCAGACGTGGAGGACGAATAGGGCAATCCACCAAGAAATGTTCGGTACTGGCACAGTACAGACAAAGATTTTCTTCCCTACGGCGATTCCTCTCTTCCTGGGTCAGGCGAGACCGATCCACTTGCATGGCCTCCTCGGCGGGAGGCCCAGGCGTAGATTGCAACGGAGACTGTGGGAGAGGTGCCCAGAGATCTAAGTCTTTTTCCTGGCGGAGCTCTTGATGTCTCTCAGAAAAACGCATGTCAATGCGGGTGGCCAAATGGATAAGTTCTTGCAGGTTGGCAGGAATCTCTCGTGCGGCCAGCACATCCTTGATGCGACTGGATAGGCCTTTTTTAAAGGTCGCGCAGAGAGCCTCATTATTCCAGGATAATTCGGAAGCAAGAGTACGGAATTGGATGGCGTACTCGCCAACAGAAGAATTACCCTGGACCAGGTTCAGCAGGGCAGTCTCAGCAGAAGAGGCTCGGGCAGGTTCCTCAAAGACACTTCGAATTTCCGAGAAGAAGGAGTGTACAGAGGCAGTGACGGGGTCATTGCGGTCCCAGAGCGGTGTGGCCCATGACAGAGCTTTCCCAGACAGAAGGCTGACTACGAAAGCCACCTTAGACCTTTCAGTAGGAAACTGGTCCAACATCATCTCCAAGTGCAGGGAACATTGCGAAAGAAAGCCACGGCAAAACTTAGAGTCCCCATCAAATTTGTCCGGCAGGGACAAGCGGAGGCTAGGAGTGGCCACTCGCTGCGGAAGAGGTGCAGGAGCCGGCGGAGGAGATGGTTGTTGCTGCTGTAGCTGTGACTGAAATTGCTGTAGCTGTGACTGAAGCTGCTGTAGCTGCGACTGAAGTTGCTGCGTCATGGTGGTCAAGTACGACAGCTGGTGATCTTGTTGGGCGATCTGTCGGGCTTGCTGGGCGACCAGCGTAGTGAGGTCAGAGACAACTGGCAGGGGGACCTCAGCGGGATCCATGGCCGGATCTACTGTCACGATTCGGCAGGCTGGAGGTGGATCCTCTGTGCCAGAGAGGGATTGGCGTGGACCGTGCTAGTGGACCGGTTCTAAGCTGCTACTGGTTTTCACCAGAGCCCGCCGCAAAGCGGGATGGTCTTGCAGCGGCGGTAGCAACCAGGTCGTATCCACTAGCAACGGCTCAACCTCTCTGACTGCTGAAGATAGGCGCGGTACAAGGGAGTAGACAAGAGCAAGGTCGGACGTAGCAGAAGGTCGGGGCAGGCAGCAAGAATCGTAGTCAATATGGCAATAGCAGGAGGTCAAGTACACAGTATGGACAAACACAGTAAACGCTTTCTCTAGGCACTAAGGCAACAAGATCCGGCAGGGGAGTGCAAGGGCAGTGATCAGATATAGTCTGGGAGCAGGTGGAAGCCAATTAAGCTAATTGGGCCAGTCACCAATCATTGGTGCACTGGCCCTTTAAATCTCAGAGAGCTGGCGCGCGCGCGCCCTAGAGAGCGGAGCCGCGCGCGCCAGCACATGACAGCAGGGGACCGGGACGGGTAAGTGACCTGGGATGCGATTCGCGAGCGGGCGCGTCCCGCTGTGCGAATCGCATCCCCGACGGCCATGACAGTGCAGCGCTCCCGGTCAGCGGGAGTGACCGGGGCGCTGCGGAGAGAGAGGCGCCGTGAGCGCTCCGGGGAGGAGCGGGGACCCGGAGCGCTAGGCGTAACAGTGATCGTGATGTCACACCACACCCCTTTGTGATGTTACGCCGTCACATGAATGGAGGAGGTGTGGCATGACGTCACAATCACGGCCGCCCGTACCCTGCGTTCTGAAAATAACTTTCAGAATACTGGTGCTGCACGGAGATCGCAGGGGTCCTATTGGCAGGAACCCCATGATCAGACATCCTATCCCCTATCCTTTGGATAGGGGATAGGATGTCTAGGGGCAGAGTACCCCTTTAAAAGTAAAAATTTACACAATCTCTAAAAGTGCACATTTTAATAGAATTTTAATGACTAAACATTACTTTAGGCAGTAGCTTTCTCCCCTGATCTACCCACACATTAATATTTAGCATAGCTTATCTCTCCCAGAAAGAGAACAGGTTGAGCATTTAAAATCCAACATGTTCAATCCTTCTTTCCCCCAAAATCATCTGTCAGGGGAAAGCTGCAAGGCCACCAAACACTTCAGACAGTCAAGTGAACCCACCAAAGATGGCAGATTTACCCAACAGCATCTAAAGTGTATGGGCACCTTTAAACTCTGCTCCTTGGTGTGGCCCTACACTGACTCAGCAGCTACCCAAGGATTCCTCACCACTGCCAGGTAGGCCTCGTGTTATCAGAATCAGGTCTTGTAGGCCTCTGCTAGAAAACAAATATGTGGGATATGCTGGTCTGCTAATGCAGCCCTAACGTTTCTGTAAATATCTTACAGAGCAGGAATAATAAGAACCAGTTCTGTAACTTAATTGTTGGTTTCATTAACATTCAAAGACGATCTGCAGCTGTGGGGTAGAAAAAGAAGAAACACGGAGGAGAAATTTATTGGAAGAGATAAAGAACCAGAGGGAATATATTGCTGAATGATTGAGGAGAGAATAAGAAAAGAAAAGTGAGGTCCCTTAGGTTAGAGCAAGGAAAGAACAGGAGCACAAACAGCAAGTGAAGAATAAGACTAGACAAGGCTCTAAGGAAGCAAAATTGCTTTGTTGGATAGACATCTATTACGTGCTATCAGGAGAGAACCAGAGCTCAACCTAGAGCAGAATAATTGGCTATACACTAAGCACTATTACAAGGTTGCTGCTACTAAGCAGGTACATTGTAAAGATGACAACCTAAAATATGGTGAAACCAGCCAGTTGAGTGAAACCAATTAGAGTACATTTAAACCAAAACTTTTGTCATGGCACCTCCATTTACCTGCCATGGTAGAGAAGAACAGTGGAGAATATTTGGGTTTAGTTAAGAAAATATGTAGAACTGGATGTTTTCCATTGGCCAGGTAGGAGAGTTGGACCAAGTATGGATTTTCCTGGCTACCTGTCTGGATTGCATCAATGGAGACATTGGGGGCTTTATATAGGTGAGGGGTAGAAAGCATATGTAATTAAGGGGGTGTTCTTATTAAAGACACTATAGCATATCCATGAGATTAAAAAGTCTGATTGATGTGGGTTCCATCTCTGGAACTTGCAACAATCTCTGTATTGTGTTATATAATAGGAAGCACTTTTCATGTGGATGGATAGACAGAATTACCAGCTCTTTTATTAAATAATATATAATATATTTGTTCATACAAAGTATTGGATGCTGTGTTGAGCAGCTGTAGGTTCCAGGGTCTGACGGGGCCTTCTCTTTAGTGCCCTGTTAAGGTAAATGGCACCTGTCACTCAGGAATAGACTTTCATTAAGTAATAGATGACTAATGTAACCAGTCAGCGCTTCCCTGTAGATAAAATCGATTGAACAGAACAAACGGCAGACTCCCCAACTTCATTGGTTTAGGTGTAAAGGTTTTCTCATCTGGCTTCTTAGATTTATTCTCAGCTAGACAAAATATATAAATTGAGAAGACAATTGCCTTATTTTCTTTAGTTCTTGAAGGGGGAATGTGTAAATAAACTTTTTGTGTTAAACATATTTTTTTAATTTATCACCTACTACGGGATTTGGAGTGGGCTTAGGGGCTGAGCTTGCTACAAAGCCGGTGAGTACCGTATTTTTCGCCGTATAAGACGCCCTTTTTCTTCCCCAAAACTGGGGGGGAATAGTTAGTGCGTCTTATACGGCGAATACCTGCAGCCATCAATGGCCGGGACCCGCCGCTAATACAGGACATCACCAATCACGGTGATGCCCTGTATTAACCCTTCAGACGCAGCGATCAAAGCTGACCTCCGCGTTTGAAGCGAAAATAACACTAACCCGGCTGCTCAGTCGGGGTGTTCCGGACCACTGGCATCCCTAACAGCTTACAGGACACCGGGAGGGACCTTACCTGCCTCCTCAGTGTCTTCTCCGTGCCGGGATCCCCTGCGCTCTCCTTCGATGTCATCACGTCGTCGCGCACGACGTCACCCAATAGGAGCGGCATGCGTAGTGGTGTGATGATGGCGACGTGATGACGGCGACAGAGAGCGTGGATCCCGGGGAAGAAGAAGTCCAGAGCGTTGGAGACACCACGGGGACGCGGCGACAGTGATGGAGCAACATCCAGGGCAGCGGTGACGAGTCCGGAGCGGCGGGGACACGTGAGTATTACGTAGGTTGAAGACCACTGTTGGGTTCAGAATCTTTATTTTTTTAGATTTTGCACCTATAAATTGGGTGCGTCTTATATGCCGGTGCGTCCTATAGGGCGAAAAATACTAATGGCTGCTATCAACAGCCAAGATTTACCGCTAATACCGGACATTGGTGATCATGTAGATGTCCAGTATTAACTTCTAGATCCCTTAACCCCTTAGATCCCACTATCAAAGTCTATTGCGGATTCTAAAAGTGGTAAAATACTGATGCCCATCCTTCAGGGGGGCTGATTGGGATCTCTACAGTGCGATTAGTGTCCTGTTCAGCTAACATTACGCCCTGAGGTCCCTCACCTGCCCCTGAGACGTCCAATCTCCAGTCTTAGGCAGGCTGGAGAAGCAGAGTGCTGATAATACTGATCAATGCTATGCATTAAACAGTAATTGCATGTATTAGACCCATAAGAGGACTATGTAAGTGTGAATAATAAAATAAAAAAAATGTGTTAATAAATGTAAATCACCCCCTTTTTCCCATTTTTCTAATAATATCATGAACATAAAAATAAACATATGTGGTATTGCCACAAGCGAAAATGTCCAAACTATTAAAATATAATGTTAATTAAAGTACATGGGGAATGGTGTAAATGTAAAATAAAAGTGCAGAATTGCTTATTTTTGGTCACTTATTAAACCAGAAGAAAAAAAGTTATCAAAAAGACCAATCTAAACAGAATATGACAGATAAAAACTAAAGAACTACAGTGCAAAAACAGAACCTTTAACTCCTTAAGCACTCAGCCCATTTTGGCCTTAAGGACTCAGACAATTTAATTTTTACGTTTTCATTTTTTCCTCCTCGCATTCTAAAAATCATAACTCTTTTATATTTTCATCCACAGACTAGTATGAGGGCTTGTTTTTTGCGCGACCAGTTGTCCTTTGTAATGACATAACTCATTATATCATAAAATGTATGGTGCAACCAAAAAAAACAATTTTTGTGGGGAAATTAAAACGAAAAACGCAATTTTGCTAATTTTGGAAGGTTTCGTTTTCACGCCGTACAATTTATGGTAAAAATGACATGTGTTCTTTATTCTGAGGGTCAATACGATTCAAATGATACCCATTATTACATACTTTTCTATTATTGTTGCGCTTAAAAAAAATCACAAACTTTTTAACCAAATTAGTACATTTATAATCCCTTTATTTTGATGACCTATAACTTTTTTATTTTTCCGTATAAGCGGCGGTATGGGGGCTCATGTTTTGCGCCATGATCTGTACTTTTTTTGATACCACATTTGCATATAAAAAACTTTTAATAAATTTTTTATAATTTTTTTTAAATAAAATGTATTAAAAAAGTAGGAATTTTTGACTTTTTTTTTTTCGTTCACGCCGTTCACCGTACGGGATCATTAACATTTTATTTTAATAGTTCGGACATTTACGCACGCGGCGATACCAAATATGTCTATAAAAAAAAAATTACGCTTTTTGGGGGTAAAATAGGAAAAAACGGACGTTTAAATTTTTTATTGGGGGAGGGGATTTTTCACTTTTTTTTTACTTTTACTTTTACATTTTTTTAAAATTTTTTTTTACACTTGAATAGTCCCCATAGGGGACTATTCATAGCAATACCATGATTGCCAATACTGATCTGTTCTATGTATAGGACACAGAACAGATCAGTGTTTTCGGTCATCTTCTGCTCTGGTCTGCTCGATCACAGACCAGAGCAGGAGACGCCGGGAGCCGGACGGAGGAAGGAGAGGGGACCTCCGTGCGGCGTTATGAATGATCGGATCCCCGCAGCAGCGCTGCGGGCGATCCGATCATTCATTGAAATCGCGTACTGCCGCAGATGCCGGGATCTGTATTGATCCCGGCACCTGAGGGGTTAATGGCAGACGCCCGCGAGATCGCGGGCGTCGGCCATTGCCGGCGGGTCCCTGGCTGCGATCAGCAGCCGGGATCAGCCGCGCATGACACGGGCATCGCTCCGATGCCCACGGTTATGCACAGGACGTAAATGTACGTCCTGGTGCGTTAAGTACCACCGCACCAGGACGTACATTTACGTCCTGCGTCCTTAAGGGGTTAAACAGCCCCTTAGGGGTCAGGAGAGGACAATTTTAGGTATAACCATTTTCTTACAAAAAGTTATTTTTTAAATGTAGCAAAATAAAATAAAAAACTATATAAAGAAGAAACAAATCCCCCCAATAGTAGCATAGAAACATAGAAACATGGAATGTGTTGGCAGATAAGAACCATTTTGCCCATCTAGTCTGCCCAATAATCTGAATCCTATCAATAGTCCCTGGCCCTATCTTATATGAAGGATAGCCTTATGCTTCTCCCATACATGTTTAAACTCCTTCACTGTATTTGCAGTGACCACTTCTGCAGGAAGACTATTCCATGCATCCACTACTCTCTCAGTAAAGTAATACTTCCTGATATTACTTTTAAACCTTTGCCCCTCTAATTTAAAACTATGTCCTCTTGTGGTAGTTTTTCTTTTAAATATGCTCTCCTCCTTTACCGTATTGATTCCCTTTATATATATATATATAAAAGTCTCTATCATATCCCTCTGTCTCTTCTTTCTTCCAAGCTATACATGTTGAGGTCCTTTACTCTTTCCTGGTAAGTTTTATCCTGCAATCCATGTACTAGTTTAGTATCTTCTCTGAACTCTCTCTAGAGTATCTATATCCTTCTGGAGATACGGCCTCCAGTACTGTGCACAATTCTCCAAGTGAGGTCTCCCCAGTGTTCTGTACAGCGGCATGAGCACTTCTCTCTTTCTACTGCTTACACCTCTCCCTATACATCCAAGCATTCTGCTAGCATTTCCTGCTGCTCTATTACATTGTCTTCCTACCTTTAAGTCTTCTGAAATAATTACTCCTAAGTCTCTTTCCTCAGATACTGAGGTCAGGACTGTGACAAATATTCTATATTCCGCCTGAGGGTTTTTACATCCCAGGTGCATTATCTTGCCCTTATCCACATTACATTTCAGTTGCCAGAGTTCTGACCATTCTTCTAGTTTTCCTAAATCCTTTTCCATTTGGCGTATCCCTCCAGGAACATCAACCCTGTTACATATCTTTGTGTCGTCAGAAAAAAGACATACCTTACCATTGAGACCTTTTGCGATATCACTAATGAAGATATTAAACAAAATTGGTCCCAATACAGATCCCTGAGGTCCCCACTGGTAACAAGACCTTCTGAATATTCTCCATTGACTACAACCCTCTGTTGTCTGTTACTCAGCCACTGCCTAATCCACTTAACAATATGGGAGTCCAAGCTCAATGACTGCAGTTTATTGATAAGTCTTCTATGTGGGACAGTGTCAAAAGCCTTACTAAAATCTAGATATGCTATGTCTACTGCCCCTCCGCCATCTATTATTTTAGTCATCCAGTCAAAAAAATCAAAAGATTTGTTTGACATGATCTCCCTGTAGTAAACCAATGTTATTTTTCATCTTGCAATCCATGGGATGTTAGATGTTCCACAATCCTATCTTTTAGTAGGGTTTCCATTAATTTCCCCACTATTGATGTCAGACTTACTGGCCTATAGTTGCTTGATTCCTCCCTTCTATCTTTGTTGTGAATGGGCACGACATTTGCTAATTTCCAATCTTCCGGGACGACTCCCGTTACCATTGATTGGTTAAATAAATCTGTTAACAGTTTTGCTAGCTCATCACTAAGCACTTTTAACAATTTTGGGTGTATCCCATCAGGCCCCTGTGACTTGTTTGTCTTCACTTTAGACAGCAAACGTAGAACCTCTTCCTCTGTAAAGACACATGCATCAAACGATTCATTAGTCTTCCTCCCTAATGGAGGTCCTTTTCCTTCTTTTTCTTCGATAAAAACTGAACAGAAGTATTCATTAAGGCAGTCGGCAGTAACAAATTGTGTTTAATCTCCCCCCCCCCCCCCCAATTTCGCCCTACAAACTATTTCTACTTTCTACAAAAGTCCATAGAACGAGAATCAGCCCCAACTCCTTCTGACTCTTGCAGGTGACCTTCCAGCTTGCCATAGCTGGAACCATAATACCACAAAGGGAATGGTTACAGCAAAAAGAACGTCAGAGGTGAGGTCCGGATATCAAGAATGTTTCAGATTTATTTCACACCATAAAGTGTACATGTGCTAATGTACAATTTATGGTGTGAATAAATCTGAAGCCTTCTTGATATCTGGACCTCTGATGTTCTTTTTGCTGTGACCATTTGCTTTGTGGTATTTCTACTTTACTATACTTTGTGGTTAAATGAGTGATGTCATTACAAAGTAAAAATGGTCTTGCATAAAACAAGCCCTCATATGATCTGGAGGTGGAGCATTTAACGACAAAAGTCGAGAATAAAAAAAATAAAAAGGCAAAAATATTAAATCACTGATCCAGGGAAGAAAATAAAAATGTCCCAGAGCCACCACAATACCTGTTCTGTGTCCCCTGTAGTTATCCATGTGGTTTTGGTAGCTCTTGTGATCCCTGTTGTATCCTGAATTTTCTTTTTCCTTGCTTGCAGCCCAGACTACAACTCCCAGAAGTCATTGCAGTTCTGTGTAATGGCTGCCAGCCAATTGCTTTCATCTGTGTGCATGCTGTGTTTTCAGTCAGCAGCACACACTACATGTCTTTTCTTTCAAACTATCCTTTCCCCAGCAATAAATCATGCTATACTCATGAATGGTAGCAGTCAGTGATAAGATCTACAGCAGGAAAAGAGCAACGGTATGGGCTGAGTTGTGACTGAGAATCTTCACTGGGCTTCTCTGCTGGCACACAGGGAGAGGAAGGGGGAGGGGAGCTGTGGTTGTGAAGCCAGAAATCACATTTGTCATGCAGGAGGGTGGGGAGTCGGGACTAGGTGTCAGTGAGGGGTTTACCCAAAGACAAGCAGGATCATATTATGACATCTTTCTCTCACTCCCTGCATATGTAAGTAACAGCTGAAAGAGGGAAACTGCTCTATATAGCGAATGATATTTAGACAAATAAATAGGTTTGTTAGAGGGGAAGAATGGGCTATGGGTTTAGTTCCCCGGAGTACCCCTTTAAGGGGTTAGGTATATGCTGCTGAACTGATTCATGACTCTATAGTTGGGTTGATAATATGGTCATTACAAACATACATCTATAGTGTAATTAATATTTCAAAGTTGGCAAGTACTATAAGGCTATGTCCACACATTGGCCCAGATTTATCAAACTGTATGAGAATAAAAAGGAGTGATTTTCCTACAGCAGCCAATCACAGTTCAGCTAACGAGCTCTGGTGAAGTGAAACCTGAGCTGTGTTTGGCTGCTGTGGGAAAATCCATCTATTTTTTCTCTCTCAGTTTGATAAATCTGGGCCATTAATTGTCTGCGTGGACATTCCGGAGACTGCGGGCGCCGGCACATTGTACTATGACTAGGACCGCACAGAAAAGCACAGTCTCAAAGACTACTATGCATTCCGTGCTGTGTCGTCAGAAACAGGTTCATTCTTTCTGCAGACACGAAAAATGGAATTTCCATGACAGAAACATCTGGCAAGGAAATTCCGCCAGGTGCACAGAGTAGAAGAATCCTGTTGAATTCAACGAAACGTTGCTGTAGCGGAATCTCTGTGCTGAATTCCAATGCGGAATCCAGCAAGGAAATTTCTGACGTGTGAACATGGCCTTATTCTATTGATCCTAACTCTTCCACTAGACAGAACTCTGAGTTGATAATGTAGGATGGCAGAAACAAGTGAAAAAGTTAACCGGCAGATGTTATAAAGAAGAAAATCAATAACCTGGTTGCTGGGTAGTAATTAAATAATATTGTGGATCACCTGCGCTGAACTGCGGCCTGACAGACACTGGTTGTTAATGTAATCATAGCCAAGCAAATCCAATAATGATATTGTCCCTTCTGTTAAAGGTCTTTGTTCACCTCTGGAGTCAAATAGTGTTGGATGTCATTGTGAATAGATCAGAGTGGACAATTCAATCAATATCTGGCATGTGTTTTATTTATAGAGTAGAAAGACCTCAAGGTATGTATATATATATATATATATATATATATATATATATATATATATATATATATATATATATATGTAAAGATGAACAAGCTAGTTAGATATGTATAAGCAATTTATTAGTGAAATACAATTGAAAGTATGTCCAAGCAGGGCCCTTGCTGTGGACTGTATACTTATTGGTACTCAAAATTCATACATGAACAAAAATCAACTGTTAAAATAATCTAAAATCGTTTAAAATTACTTGAAAGTCATTGGAGGTATATATGTTGTGAGAAAACGTTGTAAAAAATCCTCAATACAGCCACCCGCAAGTAGTTCAATATATTGATATTGTATCCGTCGTATTTAGTAGCAAAGTGATTTTTCATACATTCCTTGTCAAATTGAGAAATATACATTCACTTTTATCCTTCTATTTCATTCCCATTCTCAGCTCATTTTCCATTTCATTTATTTATTTTTTATATCGTTTTATACATATCGTTTTATTGCATTTTATACAAGCTAGTTTTTAGACATGCTATGAGTTTACAATCCAGTCCGCATTTTCCTAATCTATTTGTCCACATTTTACAAAGAGACTGGAATCAACTCTCACTAATTCTAATTATCCTAATTATACTCATGCCATCAAATACGGACTATATAAGACTCAGAGAGAGATGGGGTATGTATTAAATTGCTATTGAGAAAGGGGTCTCCCCGAAACGCGTCTAGCATACTTACCCACCATGTCAATACAGACCACCCTGAAGAAACAACCATCTTCAGCATTTCCAGCACTTGCAACTGTTGGAACCCCCCAATTTGCAGCCCACCACTCAGACGAGCACTCTGCAGTGCTAAACACACACGAGGACTCTTTCTGCTCACACCCACCGACGGACTGTTGCCTTCATTCCACTGCCAAATACCGTCCAGACGCCAACCTGTGCCACTCCGGATACCAAGCCAGGCCAGCGCACGGACACATCCCCGGGCCTGCCGCACAGCCATGCCAGTCCTGATAAGCAAGGTTCCCATCCCGGAGATCATTAGAAGCGGTGCGGTGAGTGGTGCATAGCACCAGCCTCTTATTACAAACTATCACTTTGCTACTAAATACCACGGATACAAGATCAATATATTGAACTACTTGCGGGTGGCTGTATTGAGGATTTTTTACAACATTTTCTCACAACATATATACCTCCAATGACTTTCAAGTCATTTTAAATGATTTTAGATTATTTTAACAGTTAATTTTTGTTCATGTATGAATTTTGAGTACCAGTAAGTATACAGTCCACAGCAAGGGCCCTGCTTGGACATACTTTCAATTGTATTTCACTAATAAATTGTTTATGCATATCTAACAAGCTTGTTCATCATCACATATATATACCTTGAGGACTGTCTTCTCTTTTCTACTCTATACTACTATTTTTTGGCATGTAGGGTATGTGCAACACAAGTACCTCGGTATATACATATATAGTGTGAGACCCCCAATCTCTTTTTTCATGTGTTTTATTTAGAAGTGAAAACTTTATTTAAAAACTGTGGCTTATTCTCTATTGTTGTTTTTTATTCTCTACTATTTTTATGCTGCACTATGTGAGATTTATGTTTGCCCATAATGTCCCACAGCATCTTAATGATATTTAGATCCAGGCTTTGACTTGGCCATTTAAGAATTCTCCATATCTCTTTTTTTCACCCATTCTTTGGGGGTTTTTACTAGCGAAGTATAGATTCATTGGCATGTTAGAAGGTCCACTTCTAGCGGATCTCCTGTCTGGTACAATAAAGAATTCATAATGAAACCTATGGATGGAAAAGTGTCCAGTCCCTGATACAATAAAGCAGACCAAAACCATCAGATTTCCACCACCATATTTTTACAACTCGTTGTAATGTTTTTGGTTTTAACCAGACATGGTTTCTAGTACTGTGGCCAAATAATAATACCAACCTCATCTATTGAGTCCTAGTGCTATCCTATGTGTTCATGGAAAAACTAAAGTCTTGCTCTATTTTCTTGGCACACCTTCTATGTAGATGTTTTTAATTTGAATTTAAAACCATTCTTTTTTTTAGATTTACCTTATAGACCAGTGATGACATTTTGTAGGTCCTAGATACATTTTTCAGCATCTTGCAGGTTGAATTTGTTTGGTAATTTGCCAGTTTTTTAGGCATTTACAACTCTATCTAAAGAAAATGTTAAATGTTGACATAGATACTACTCAGTGAACAAAGAAAGGTAAAAGGGCAAATTTGAGGTTTACACTCAAGTTTCTTCAGATACCACTGTGTCAATGAGGCTCATTGTACTTGGAACTTTGTGTTTCTGAAGCTTAAAGGGGTACTCCATTGGAAAACATTTTTTGTAAATCAACTGGTGCCAGAAAGTTAAACAGATTTGTAAATTACTTTTATTAAAAAAATCTTAATACTTTCAATACTTATCAGCTGCTGTATGCTCCACAGTAAGTTCTTTTCTTTTTTACTTTCTTTTCTGTCTGACCACAGTGCTCTCTGCTGACACCTCTGTCCATGTCAGGAACTGTCCAGAGCAGGATAAGTTTGCTATGGAGATTTGCTCCTACTCTGGACAGTTCCTGACATGGACAGAGGTGTCAGCAGAGAGCACTGTGGTCACACAGAAAAGAAATTCAAAAAGAAAAGAACTTCCTGTGGAGAATACAGCAGCTGATATGTACTGAAAGGATTATGATTTTTTAATAGAAGTAATTTACAATTCTGTTTAACTTTCTGGCACCAGTTAATTAAAAAATAAATAAATAAACAAATAATAATAATAATAATAATAATGTTTTCCACCGGAGTACCCCTGTAATACTCACGTTTCTGAAGACAGGAACTCTGGTGTATGTGGATCCACTGGACCTGTGTGGTAGATTACTCGGACTGTACCAGGGAGCGGAGTCTAAGGTGCTGCTGGATTTCACCAGAGCCACCGCAAAGCGGGATGGGCTTGCAACTGCAGGCGACACCCAGGTCGCTACCCCTGGCACGGCTCGATCACACAGGCGAGAGATGAGATGCGAGGCACAGGAGGGATGAGGCAACTCGTAGCCTGGATAGCAGAAGGTCAGGGCAGGCGGCACAGTAGCGTAGTCAGGATGTAGCAGGAATTCACTAGGCAGGTGGCAAGGTCAAGTAACAAAAGCAGGAGATCTGGTACATGGCAAGGCAATACAATGGAACGCTTTCTATAGGGCACAAGGTAACAAAGATTCGGCAGAGAAGTGAGGTGGGTCTAGGAATTTATAAACAAGCCACAGGTGGATTACACTAATCAGTATGCTGGCCCTTTAAATCTTAAAGCTCCGGTGCTCGCATGCCCTAAGGAACGAGGACACATGCGCCCAGAGCAGAGAGGCAGAGGCAGAAGAAACACCCGGAGAGTGACAGACTGGGGCTCGCATGCCTCTGACCGCCAGGGGGTGTCTGCTCCAGTAAGGAGGGAAGGAGGAGTGCAGGGCAGGCTAGACAGGTACTGGTAGTGGGGGACTCAATTATTAGGGGGACAGACAGGGCGATCTGTCACAAAGACCGTGATCACCGAACAGTGTGTTGTCTACCTGATGTTCGAGTTCAGCACATCGTGGATCGGGTTGACAGGTTGCTGGGTGGGGCTGGAGACATGATGACATAGTGGGTATAACAGAGACTTTGTTGGACGATAGCTGTGACTGGGCGGTCAACATACAGGAATATATTCTATTCAGGAAGGATCGGACAAAACAGAAAGGGGGAGGAGTTTGTATGTGAAATCCAGTCTGAAGGCCGCACTGCGGGAGGATATATGGGAGGGAGACAATAATGTGGGTCATTATGGGTAGAAATATCTGGAGATAAAAATTAAAAAATTCTGATACTAGTTTGTTATAAGCCACAAAACATAATGGAAGAGGCAAATAAACAAAGAGGCAAATAAACAAAGCAGCAAATCAGAATGAGGTGATAATAATGGGGGACTTTAACTATCCTGATATAAACTGGGAGACTGAGACCTGTGAATCTCATAAAGGAAACAGGTTTCTGACTATAACTAAAGACAATTATCTGTCCCAAATGGTGCAAAGCCAGACCAGAGGGGGCGCCCTACTAGACTTAATATTAACCAACAGACCTGACTAATGTGCAGGTAAAAGGACACCTGGGAAATAGTGATCATAATATAATACATTATAACTTGTTCTTCAATAAGGGAATCTCTCGAGGGGCCACAAAAACAATGAACTTTAGGAAGGCAAAGTTTGATCAGAGAAGCCCTTAACAATATAAATTGGGATGATGTCCTCAAAAATATGAATACTGACACTAAATGGGAGACTTTTAAGAATATTTTAAATTCTCACTGTAATAAATATATACCTTATGGGAATAAAAGGGTCAGAAATAAAAGAAAACCAATATGGATGAATAAAAACATTAAAGGGGCAATAAAGGACAAAAATAAAGCATTTAACCCCTATGTACGGACAGCGGAAGGGCATGCTGGGTCTTGTAGTTATGCAACAGCGGGAGGCATACTACTTTGGCTGGGGATGCTGGGGATTGTAGTTATGCAACAGCTGGAGACACACTGGTTTGCTACTTAACTCAGTGTGCCTTCAGCTGTTGCAAAACTACAACTCTCAGCAGTCACCGACAGCCAACGGGCATGCTGGGAGTTGTAGTTATGCAACCAGCAGATGCACCACTACAACTCCCAGCATGCACTTTAGCTGATTGTGCAAGCTGGGAGTTGTAGTTATACAACAGCTGAAGGTACACTTTTCCATAGAAAAAATGTGCCTCCAGCTGTTGCAAAACTATAAGTCCCAGCATGCCCATAAGGGAATGCTGGGAGTTGTGGTGGTCTGCCTCCTGCTGTTGCATAACTACAGCTCCCAGCATGCCCTTTTTGCATGCTGGGAGCTGTTGCTAAGCAACAGCAGGAGTCTGTCACTCACCTGCTGCTGCCGGCACACAGGTCAGTCCCTCGTCGTCGTCGCCGCCGCCGCCGTCGCTCCTGGGGCCCGATCCCAACAGGGACGCCGGGGATCGGGGTCCCCAGCAACCGGGGTGCACGTCCCGCACCCGCTCATGTCCTCCGGAAGAGGGGCGGAGCGGGTTGCGGGAGTGACACCCGCAGCAGGTGCCCTGAATGGTCGGCCAGTAATCCGGCCGACGAATCAGGGCGATCGTGAGGTGGCACCAGTGCCACCTCACCCCTGCTGGCTCTGGCTGTTTGGGGCCGTCTCTGACGGCCCCGATCAGCCAATAATTCCGGGTCACTGGAGACCCGATTGACCCGGAATCCGCCGCAGATCGCTAGACTGAATTGTCATCATGACCCCCCTGGGCGATATGCCCCGATGCCTGCTGAACGATTTCAGCAGGCATCGGGCACCGGCTCCGCTCCAGATGGTTGCGGGGGGCCGGTAAAATACATGACGTTCTCATACGTCATGTGTCCTTAAGGACTCGGAAATGGAGACGTATGAGAACGTCATGTGGGTTAAAATACTAAAACAGGACAGCAGTGAAGAAGCATTAAAAAGCTATAGAGAAATATGTAAAATATGTAAAAAAAAACAGATAAAAGCCGCAAAAATAGAGACAGAGACTCATTGCCAAAGAGAGTAAGACTAACCCCAAAATGTTCTTCAACTGTATAAATAGCAAAAAGGTCAAAAATGAAAGTGTGGGCCCTTTAAAAAATGATGAAGAAGAAGTTATAAATGGGGATCAGGAAAAAGCTAATATATTAAACAAATTCTTCTCCACTGTGTTCACCGAGGAAAATGAAATGCCAGGTGAAATACAGCGAGATAAGGTAAACTCCCCAGTACAGGTCACCTGTCTAACCCGGGAAGAAGTACAGTGCCGCCTACAAAAAATCGAGACCCACAGAGCGCTCCGTAGTGCAGTAAAACCAAGGTGAATGGCATCAATTGTAGAATGAAAAATTGCTCACCCCTGTGGTTGTGCTAGAAGGCAGGCACAACACTGGTAAACACATGTAGTAGAATCTCCACAATGCAGCCAATCCCTCCACCAAGATTTGGTGTCTCAGATACAGCACAATTCCTCCAACCACAACGGGATTCAAGTAGGCACAAACAGTGGATAGCCACAGAAGTCACAATGGCACTCAAGCGATAAGATGCAGTGATGGTAAAAACATTTAATATGACAGGGAGGGTTCCCCAGGACTGGCGCATAGCAAATGTGGTACCAATATTTAAAAAGAGAACAAAAGGTGACCCCGGAAATTATAGACCTGTTAGTTTAACCTCGGTTGTATGTAAATTGTTTGAGGGTTTTCTAAGAGATGCTATTTGGGAGTATGTTGATAAAAATAAATGTATGACTCCATATCAGCATGGCTTTATGAGGGATTGGTCCTGTCAAACTAACCTGATCAGCTTTTATGAGGAGGTGAGCTCCAGACTGGACCAGGGACAATCGCTGGATGTCGTATATCTGGATTTTTCCAAAGCATTTGATACGGTTCCACATAAAAGGTTGGTGCATAAAATTAGAAGGATTGGGCTAGGGGAGAATGTGTGTAAGTGGGTAAGTAACTGGCTCAGTGATAGGAAACAGAGGGTGGTTATTAATGGTACTTATTCTGATTGGGTGACTGTTACTAGTGGGGTACCACAGGGGTCCGTCTTGTGTCCTGTTCTGTTTTATATATTTATTAATGACCTTGAAGAGGGGTTGAATAGTAAAGTAACAATCTTTGCAGATGATACTAAATTCTGTAAAGCGGTAAACACTATAGAGGACAGTACACTGTTACAAATGTATCTGGATAGGTTGGAGTTTGGGCTGGGAAGTGGCAAATGAGGTTCAACACTGATAAATGTAAGGTAATGCACATGGGGAGGAAAAATCTGGGCTGGGATTATGTATTAAATGAGAGAACACTTGGGATGACTGACATGGAAAAGGACTTAGGAGTCTTAGTTAACACTAAATTTAGCTGTAGTGACTAGTGTCGGGGCAGCTGCTGCCAAGGCAAATAAAATCATGGGGTGCATCAATAGGGGCATAGATGCCCACAACAAGGAAATAATTCTACTGCTGTACAAATCACTAGTCAGACCACACATAGAATACTGTGTACAGTACTGGGCACCAGTGTACAAGTAAGATATAGTGGAGCTGGAGAGGGTTCAAAGACGGGCAACCAGGGTAATACGAGGAATGGGAGAACTACAGTACCCAGAAAGATTATCAGAATTAGGGTTATTTAGTTTAGAAGAAAGAATGCCTAGGGGAGACCAAATAACTATATATAAATATATCAGGGGACAGTACAGAGATCTCTCCCATGATCTATTTATACCACGGGCTGTATCTATAATAAGGGGGCATCCTCTACATCTAGAGGAAAGAAGGTTTCTACACCAGCACAGACGGGGGTTCTTTATTGTAAGAGCAGTGAGACTGTGGATTTCTCTGCCTAAGGAGGTGGTCATGGGGAACTCTGTAAAAGAGTTCAAAACGGGTCTGGATGCATTTTTGGAGAGTAATAACATTGCTGGTTATGTATACTAGATCTATATGGACAGAAGGTTGATCCAGGGATTCATTCTGATGCCATATTTGGAGTCGGGAAGGAATTTCTACCTCTAGTATGAGTTTTTTTTTTGCCTTCCTCTGGATCAACTCAGTAGGGACTCATTAGGGTTATAGGTAGAACTTGATGGACTCTGGTCTTTTTTCAACCTCATAAACTATGTTACTATTAATTCATAACAACCTTTTATGGTTTAGACTTTATTAACTATGTGGCACCTATTACTTATATGCTCCCAGAGACATCAAAGAACAAAGAACTACTGTTTACTAAGTTTAAAAAGTACCTGTCATGATATTGTTACATTTTATAATCCTCCCAGTTCACTGCCCCCATCATGATAAACCACCCCCTGCCTTTATTTTTATTATTTTTTAGTTTTCTACCTTGATATTGCTCTGTATTTTCTGCTCAGTCAGATTCACAGACTGGGAAGGTTTGTTCCCCAGCAGGCGTGACATCCTCTGAAGCCATACAGGGGAGAACTTCCTCCCTCACTCTGCTACACACAGCCCAGAGCAGTTCAGTGTGAGATGAACTATTATTGGCTAAGGCTGCACACACACACACACACACACACACACACACACACACCATCCCCCCTCAGCACTACAGACTGCATTTCCTGATTTTGGACTTCTGCCAGGCCAGCAGGAGTCCAAAGTCTGTGCAAGAGATGGGGGAAGATGTGCTCTGGACAAGTAGGGAGACACCTAGTGCCAGCTTTTTTAAACGCAAATACAACATAGAAAATTAATTTTTTTTAAAACAAAGTACATTAGAAAGATGTTTTATTTACCATAAGGAGTGCAATAGCAAAAAAAATGTTATGACAGGGCCCATTTAACAGAGGGAAATTGGAAATTAGGGAATAATGGAATGTTACATGCAATATTGTAAAATTGGCAATAAGTATAAATGTAAGATAAAAGAATCCAGCAAAAATTTGGGCAGCTAAGAAGGCTGGGAGATCAGGACAATTTCACTCAATTAAAGGGAATGTGAATACAATTTAATGGATAGCAGCAGATGTAGTAACAACTACAGGATAGACTAATGCAACAATTTTAGTGGAGGTGGTGATCCCAACAGTGTTAGCATTGGATACTGAAAGGCAACATTATGTTGCATTTGATTATAGCTCTATCAAGTAATATCCTTTTATACTCACATAGGATAAAGCAAAGCACCAGCTGTTGACAATGTTTATCTGGGGTGTATTGCTAGAACAATCTGGGCCCTCAGGACAAAAGTTTAGGTCTTTGTCATGAAATGAGGTCTTGATACATTGCACACCTATAATAAGAGAAATCTGTGATCCTAATACATGACTTTCTCCATGACTCACTTCAGGAAAAAAAAAACACATAACATCCATTGTATTGAATAATTCAAGTTAAAAGAAACCATTACCATGAATTATTTAATTCCACATAGATTGATTCTGCAGGACATTCTTCAAACCAAGGAATCATTATACAAATGAACCCACGCCATGTTTGTTCTTCGTTCACATAATATCCGTACAGGTAATTTCTAGCCTTTAACACCATTAAAAGGGGTATTCCGGCTTTATACATCTTATCCCCTATCCAAAGGATAGGGAATAAGATCTATGATCGCAGGGATCCTGCCACTGGGGACCCCACGATCTCGATGCAGCCCCCGTCATTCTGTGCCGGGTGCTGCCTCCGAGACGGGGAAGTCAGGTCACGGCCACACTACCTCCATTTATGTATATGGGAGGGGGCGTGATGGCCGTCACGCCCCCTCCCATAGACTTGAGTGGAGGGGCGTGGCATGACATAACTAAGGGGCGTGGCTGTGACTTCATGTCCCCGTCTTGGAGGCAGCGCCTGGCACAGAATGCCGGGGGCTGCACCGAGATCACGGGGGTCCCCAGCAGCAGGACCCCTACGATCATACATCTTATTCCCTATCCTTTGCATAGGGGATAAGATGAATGAAGCCAGAATACCCCTTTAAGTTTCTTTTTATTTAAACAGGTTCAAAGTTCTTCACAGACTGATTTCTTAGTCCTCGTTCACATTGATACAAGGCCAGACAGGCCACAGCAGGGGCTAAAAAATTTACACTGAACAGTCTCTGTATTAGGAACCGCCTATACCTGACATCATGTGACTAATAACACAATACCATGTAGTGGTCGTGTTACTATTGGCTCTCAGATAATGTGTTAATCTCTCCTCTGCACAGTAGTAGGCAACATTTGCCATCAATGGGTAAATGTGTTGACTTGAATGTCTTTGACTGCGGGGACATTGCTGGGGCCCAGAGATGTGGTGCCAGTATTTGTGAAACAGCTGTACTTTTTGGCTGCTCCCAAACCATGGTACCATAATTATACCAAGAATGGATAACACAGGTATCTGTTTCGCAGAGGTCTGAGATGTAAAGTCAAAACACCTCCTCTGCATTTCGGACCTCTGTGACAGCGATACCTATCCTTATCATCCAAACCATAAACCTGCAATATTATTCCATCATTGAATTGTTTTCCAAATACATATATCTTATGTCATGCTACTAATGTAAGAACTCTTTCACATCATCTTACCTTCCCTGATGAACGTTAAACATTGTATAGGGGAAAAGAGGTCAGAATTCGACAGTGTGTAATGGGAATTGTATGTGTGGGGCCATTATGCAATACAAGGGGCAGCTTCAGCTATCCTAATTCAGCCACTGTCCCCCAATACATTGATTCATTGATCCAAAAACTTTTTATATGTTGTTTACTGATGAAAATTAAAGATCTGGCAGATGAGGTTCAACACTGATAAATGTAAGGTTATGGACATGGGGAAGAATAATCCGGGCTGTGATTATGTATTAAATGGGAGAACACTTGGGACGACTGACGTGGAAAAGGACTTGGGAGTCTTAGTTAACAGTAAATTTAGCTGTAGTGACCAGTGTCAGGCAGCTGCTGCCAAGGCAAATAAAATCATGGGGTGCATCAATAGGGGCATAGATGCCCACGACAAGGAAATAATTCTACTGCTGTACAAATCACTATTCAGACCACACATAGAATACTGTGTACAGTACTGGGCACCAGTGTACAAGAAAGATATAGTGGAGCTGGAGAGGGTTCAAAGACGGGCAACCAGGGTAATACGGAGAATGGGAGGACTACAGTACCCAGAAAGATTATCAGAATTAGGGTTATTTAGTTTAGAAAAAAAGAAGGCTTAGGGGAGACCTAATAACTATGTATAAATATATCAGGGACCGTACAGAGATCTCTCCCATGTTCTATTTATATCCAGGACTGTATCAATAACAAGGGGGCATCCTCTAAGTCTTGAGGAAAGAAGGTTTCTACACCAGCACAGACGGGGGTTCTTTACTGTAAGAGCAGGGAGACTGTGGAATTCTCTTCCTGAGGAGGTGGTCATGGTGAACTCTGTAAAAGATTTCAAAAGGGGTCTGGATGCATTTTTGGAGAATAAAAACAATACTGGTTATGTATACTAGATTTATAAGGACAGAATATTGATCCAGGGATTTATTCTGATGCCATATTTGGAGTCGGGAAGGAATTTTTACCTCTAGTTTGAGGTTTTTTTTGCCTTCCTCTGGATCAACTCAGTAGGGACTCATTAGGGTCTGATCTAGATGGACTCTTGTCTTTTTTCAACCTTATGAACTATGGGGGTATTTATCAATATTTGCTGTGCGTAGTCATTTTTTACCTCGGTTTTTCCTGCGTTATTTTTCACGGACGTGCGCCAAATTTATCAATTGTCGCACGTCCGTTAATAACTTTGGCGCAAATGCCAAAAATAACAGACCACAGCGTCTTCCAGTCAGGAACGGCCACCATTTCTCCCGCGCTGCTTGCAAGCTTGCCTGTCGTCTTTTCACCTTTCTTTGTGGTAAGTTTTCATTGTCTTTTTCATCATTTCTATTTGAAGCATCGTTTTGTCCACTTGGTTTGGTTATTGGTGTACTATGGGGCTTAAATTGGTGAATTCTGTTCATAACTTCTAGTGTCTTTCAAGAAATAGTGTTATGCCTGCGGACAGGACATCTGATGGAGAGGGTCCCTCTCAAACAAATGCCTCCCAGGATAGTAATGTCGCCACTCGGAAGCGCAAGGTGTATCAGAAGAAAATGTATTTCTCTGAACAGGAGATTGAAGTGTTAGTTTCTCTCTCTCTCTCTCAAGCTATAGCTAAACTTCAACTCTCCGCATGTCTAGGTGGCCAAAGTGCATGTTGAACAAATGTTTTCTGAGAATGGTTGGCCAAAAGCAAATACTACTCCAAGCAATAGGAGCCTTTTTCTGATTCACAAAGGGTTGAAGAGTACTTCTGCTACATGTAGAGTGACTCACTTGGAAAATCACTACCCATTGGTCTACCCAAGTTTGCGCTCCATAAAAATGAAATGCCCCGAATTGCCCTAAAATAATGTTATGGTCAATTACAATACTAAGCTTTAAATGTGTACATATACCAGGCTTTTTCAAAAGAAGAATAGGGGTCCGGTTGCAAGAGCAGAGATTTAGAATACTTTCGAGGTGTATTTAAGCATGGCGGTGAGATGCGCCTCGTTTGCGGGGAAAGTGAACACTTTTGCGACAATGATTAAAAGGCGCAATTAGTAAATTCACGTCCACTGCAGCAAAAGAAGCTATGCCGCATAACAATAAGGTCCAACGTGAAAATAAGCAGAAAACTATTGTCGCACCAAAAGTCGCAAAAAACAATTGTCGCACATGAAAAGCGACAAACAACCGTCAAAAAACAGGGGTAAAACTAATGATAAATACCCCCCTATGTTGCTATGTAATATGGTTGTTTAAAAATGATCTCATAAAAAAAAAACGGTTCCTGAAAATCTCACCACTAGGGGACCACATACCTACCGGGACACTAACAAGTCCCACAGCAGCATCACAATTGTCCATGATTCATGGACAAGAGATGACTCATGGACAAGGCTGCATGAGCAGACACATCAATCACCTCCCACCACCACAAGGGAGAGACATGCTCTCTTCACCTGAGAGGATTTCTAACAGTGTGAGCTAATGAAAAGAGGGGGTTTTATAATAAATATTGGTGATAGAGGCAAAAAAAATTTATATGTACATGGTCAGGATTAGGTACTGAGTAACATATTATTTTTATATTTTTTGGTGGGATTTGACAGGTTCGCTTTAAGTGATAACTCTTCTTGCAAGTCTATAGAATTAAATGTATCTACCTTTACAGTATGTCACATAAGTAAGTACACCCCTCACATTTTTGTAAATATTTAATTACTTATTTTCTTGTGACAACACTTAAGAAATGACACTTCTACAATATAAACTGTACAGGCTGTATAACAGTGTTTAAAGGAAAACTAACAAGAGGGTCACCCACAGTAAGCTGAATACATAGAATGTGATTGACCCTCTTTAAAACACTCATCCAAATCCATGGAGTCATTGTGGAGTTATGAAGTAAAATAAAGATATCCTAATGTAGAGAAACTATAGCGATACTAACATCATCATCTCCCGGCCATAATGCCCACCCCCTTCATTATTATTCACTGCTTCTGCTGATGATGTGCGTGTCAGCATCCAAGCTAAGCCTCATCACTTGTGCTGCATATTCATCCTGGGGTCTAGAATTTCTGCCATGGAACATCTGCATCAGAAATTCCATAGTGTGAATGGACTAGGTTTGCCTATTCAGTATTGCATGACTCCAGCCATGGTTTCACTGGCCATTACATTATTTCTAGGGGGGAAGGGACATGACAATAAAATATACAGTGTGTGACCATAAGGTTCCTTGCCTCCCGGCTTTGGATGAACTTGGGTTGATGCCTATGTGGTAGCCTAGATTGTTTATGCTTCCTGAGCTTTGACAAAGAGAGGACTTAGATCCTGGACCCTTGCAGGTGCTTTTTGGCCCAGAAGGGCTAGCGATAGACTATACCCTTATGTACTTTCTTTTGCACTGGGTAAAAGAGCATGATCGCATATTTGTCCGCTAGGATGATTTAAAGAGTATCTCTCTTTAACTTGATACATTTTATAATCCTCCCAGCTCACTGATTCCATCATCATAAACAACTCCCTGCCTTTATTTTTTATTATTTTTTAGTTTTCTACCTTGATATTGCTCTGTATTTTCTGCCCAGCCTCAGGGTCAGGTTCACAGACTGGGAAGGGGCGTTTCCCAGCAGGTGTGACATCATCTGAAGCCATACAGGGGAGAACTTCCTCCCTCACTCTGCTACACACAACCCAGAGCAGTTCAGTGTGAGATGAACTATGATTGGCTAAGGCTGCACCCCCCCCCCCCCCACCCCTCATCACTCCAGACTGCATTTCCTGATTTTGGACTTCTGCCAGGCCAGCAGGAGTCCAAAGTCTGTGCAAGAGATAGGTGGAAATGTGCTCTGGACAAATAGGGAGACACCTAGTGGCAGCCTTTTAAACACTAATAAAACATACAAACTTAATTTTTTTTTTTTAACAAAGTACATTAGAAATATTTTTTATTTACCATAAGGAGTGAAATAGCAAAACAATTGTTTTAATGAGAGCGCCCAATTAAGGTAAAAAGAAAAGTTAAAACACCACTATTTTGCTGCTTATAGGTGTATTCACACGTCCAGTATCCTGTGTACATTTGATGTACAGGATTTGAAGCTGCAGATTTTATGTTGGAGATTTCTACATAACCTAAATGACTAAATACAATTCAAATTCAGAATGCAAATCTGCAGCTTCAAATCTTGCGCATCAAATATGTGCAGGTTACTGGAAGAGTGAATACACCCTATTATGTGATAAACATATAAAGTAAAAAAAAAAAAACTGGTACAGGACTTGACTATGTTCATACTTACAAATATAGTCAAATTAAGTGGAGTGGTGGTCAAGCATGCCACTGCTACTCCACTCACTCAGGACAGTTACCTCCTATCCTGTAGATTGGGAAATACTGAGTTAACCCAAGATTAAAAGTTATTCCCTAACAGGGAGCCTCCAGCTGTTGCAAAACTATAACTCCCAGCTGTTTGCTGTCCGGGCATGCTGGGAATTATTGTTTTGCAACAGCTGGAGGCTTCCTGCTTGGGAAACACTGGGTTAACCCTTTTATGGGATTACGGCAATGAGAGAAATAAAAGACCATACAATGCAAACCTCTCTATTTGTCAAATGCTGATGGTAGTCATTGTTAGGTAGGAGGGAGTACATAACCTTTGGCCAGGTACAAGGCTCACAATCAGAATCAAACATCAAACTATGGTTATATTCCTGTTTATAGTAACTAAAGAAACACTGTATATACCATTTTTATCATCTAGAATCCAATTAATCACTAATGTCCATTGCAATGTCACGTGAACTACTGTGCATCCACTTCTATATATTAAATAAAAATATATAAATAGTCAGATATAGCTGTGATTGTCTTTATCTACAATTATGATAAGTAGATACGTTGTGGGTCTTAGTAACTTGTGCCATCTAGTGGCAGAAACACTGTAATGCTGGTCAGTCAGTCCAAGGTCCCTCTGCTTATAGGGGGAGATTTATCAAAACCTGTGCAGAAGAAAAGTTGCCCAGTTGCCCATAGCAACCAATCAGATCGCTTCTTTCATTTTTAACAAGGCCTCTGCAAAATTAAAGAAGCAATCTGATTGGTTGCTATGGGCAACTCAGCAACTTTTCCTTTGCACAGGTGTTGATAAATCTCCCCATAGTGTTTTTCCAAATCAGGGTGCCTCTAGCTGTTGCAAAACTACAACTCCCAGCATGCCCGGACAGCCTTTGGTTGTCCGGGCATGCTGGGAGTTGTAGTTTTGCAACAGCTGGAGGCACCTCAGTTGGGAATCACTGGCTTATAGACTTCTGGTGTCATGTGCACATGAGCTGGGTCAGGTTGTGAGGCTTTGATAGTAACTGGAAGAAGATAAAAAAAAATAGATGCCATTAGAATGTATAAAATATACACAAAAACATTCTATGTCTTAAAATATTTCCATTTGCCTTGATTTCTGCCAAAATGATGGAAACCATGAGAGAGCTTCCATGGACCTCAATATAAAGTCATGGCATCTGTCCTATGATAAAAGTAGCACATAAGATATTTTAGCTTTCAAAGGGTTGGTCACTTCTAAACATTTTTGCTAAAATATATGGTATGGCACCACTTGTCTTTGCCTTAGTGTAATGAGAACTTCTCCCTCTCATGACATGGTGTCCTATGGAGGGGCATGTGATTATAATGTCACTGCAGCCTCTTCCATTAGGACGATTCTCATGAAATGTGTGCAGGAATGTTAGTGTAACATGTGGTATGATGTATAGTGTAGGGACACCTGTGCTGAATAATGTACTGTCATGCTATGTATGGTAAATGTATTATTTTATTATGTGCATGTGCTGTGTCACAGTACATCGCATGTATGCGTAATACCGTTTGATAAATAACATTTAATAAAGTTATTTTCAATAAAAAAAATTATAAAATGAAAATAGCACAAATGCAATGGAGCAGGATGAAGGATTTGTAATGGTAAAACACCATGCTATGGGTGCAATCTCTGTCAGGGAGAGAGTGGATGGGAGATCAGGAGACCAAGGCCCAGACGAGTAAAGATAGTAAGTGACTTAGAGGGGAATTCTGGGCTTAAGTAACTTTTAACTATCCTGCCCATTATGAAGAATTATGCTAGTTCTACATTTACATTTACCAGTTTCCTAGGCACTTACAACTCTCTTTCTGAAGGCTTTTGGATATTGGCACAGTGATACTGCACAGCAAACAATGAAGATTAAAATACACCATATTTAAATGGGCACTCATTAAAACAAATTTTTGCTATTGCACTCCTTATGGTAAATAAAACATCTTTCTAAAGTATGAATTCGGGTAGAAAACAGACATGGTGCACATCTACAATCTTGTATAATGATCTGATTGCTTCTCAGCATAATATCAAAAACTAACAGGTTGTTAGTATACATTTTTGATCAAAAAGTACAAGCCCACTCGCCACGTCAAGGCCACCTATTCAGAGTGGGTCCCTAACGTCCCTAGCATAAAATGGCACAGCACCGGGCGGCGACCACCGCCGCCGCCGCGACACCAGTGCCCATGGGGGGGGGAGCGACCCACTGGCAGAGCGGCCCCAATGCCCCCATCCCCCCCCGCAGACACGGCACCACGGCAGCAACGGACACCGCACAGCACCACACCAGTGTGAACAAGATGTAATAGCTCACTTACCATGCTCTCCCAGTCAGACTGGGAGGCTGCTAGGAAAGAAATGACCCATGTGTAGCTAAGTACTACTTATATAGGGTTGGGCTGAGGGGGTGGGGAAGAGTGCAGCACATGTTCAAAAAAAAAAAAAAAAAAAAAAAAAAGAGGGGATAGAAATCACAGTGTGAATTCGGGTAGAAAAACAGACATGGTGCACATCTACAATCTTGTATAATGATCTGATTGCTTGTCAGCATAATATCAAAAACTAACAGGTTGTTAGTATACATTTTTGATCAAAAAGTACTTTGTTTAAAAAAAAATAAAAAAAAATAAAAAGAAGTTTTCTATGTTTTAATTGTGTTTAAAAAAGCTGCGACTAGGTGTCTCCCTACTTGTCCAAAGCACATTTCCCCCTATCTGTTGCACAAACTTTGGACTCCTGCTGGCCTGGCAGAAGTCCAAAATCAAGAAATGTAGTCTGGAGTGCTGAGGGGTGTGTGTGTGTGTGTGCAGCCTTAGCCAATCATAGCTCATCTCACACTGAACTGCTGTGTGTAGCAGAGTAAGTGAGGGAGGAAGTTCTCCCCTGTATGGCTTCAGATGATGTCACGCCTGCTGGATAACGTCCCTTCCCAGTCTGTGAATCCTACTGAGATTGAGCAGAAAATACAGAGAAATTTTAAGGTAGAAAACTAAAAAAATTATAAAAATAAAGGCAGGGGGTGGTTTATCATGATGGGGGCAGTCAACTGGGAGGGTTATAAAATTTAACAAGATCATGAGAGGTACTCTTTAAAGTTTTAATAAAAAAATTTTTTTGTACTTTTGTACTGATGAGACTTACTGTTCTTGGAACTTTGTGTTTTTGAAGGTCCAGGTTCCTAAGCATCTGTTTCAGTAGTTGATCATGTGGTTCAGAGTCTTACTTTTTGTGTCTTATGTTTTTTTTCTGTAGGTATAGTCCCCAAGGTCCACAGGTCTCTCCTGCAGGGTCCCCCCCCCCCCCCCCTAAGTCATTATGTGGTATTATATTGTATATTGAGTATGTACATCTATTATATGTATTGTACAGTTAATATAAGTAATATATGAAGGTTGTTAGGATATTTACCCTGTATAGGACCTTCCTAAGGTCATGTGATCTATCATGTGATATGTGATCACATGATATACCCAGAGTTCCATGGACACAGGTAACCACAGGCAACCAGCTACCAATGGGCTTTAGTCCAGCCTCCTGATATATAAAGGGCTGTAGTCTCCATATTCTCTCTCTTATCTCCTTGACCCAAAAGCAAGTTCTGTACAAGTCAAGTCTCTACTGTCCCCACCACAGTGATAACAGTAGTACAGTGGCCTGCATCATTATTACCGCAACTACAAGTCCAAGCAAGCCTGAGAGGTTCCCTGTGTCCCGGTCCCCTCTGTGGAAGTTGGCTATTTGTAAAGACTGTTTTATGCCTCCTTCAGTAAAGTTCCAGTTGCATCAAAAACTGCTTTGGAATCTCATTTACTATATGCCGTTTTGGGCTGGTTGTCGGCGGTACTCTACACCATACAACCACATCCTGGCGTCATGAACACTAGGGGTTAACAACATCTTGCTCCAGGGGTTAATACCATCTGGCTCCGCTACCTACACCGCTACACCCCGTGGTCCCGCCATAACACCGATGGCTCATCACACTGTAATTAACTGTTTTGTGTTGCAAGGGGTCGAACTTTAGGGGACAGAGCTAAATCAGCACAAATACCCTTTATTCTCAGGTCTGGTGGGTGTCCGGAGGTTGATCCCCCCCCCAATCAATTATAAAGTTATGGTGACTCCCAGGGCCGCAGGTTGTAAAAGGATCATTCAGGATCAGAAAAAAAATGCTACATCTGTCCATGGGTTGTTTTCCAATTCTTTAAACTTGATGGCATATTATTAGAATAATCCTTTAATGGGGTCCATCTATTGACATCCTTGCCAATCAGTTGTTTAAAATGAGGGCTAAGAAAGAGCTGCACCCCCTTCCTTATTTACCATTTATCAATTGTGCTTTTTTCTACTCACACTTTAAAATGTCTTTTATGCTGCATTGAAAATATGCGAGAGTTCATTATTGCGCCACTGTCTGTGTTTTTTCGCGCCATTCTTATCCCGGAAACATCTCACATAATGTTCCGTGATTAATAGTGCCTAGAAAAGCCATAACTATGTGGATGAAACATGTCTCGGGGTTAAATGTGAGTGCAGGTGCAGGGACTATGAAAAATTATTATTATTTATTTTTACAATTGGACGATAATTAATATTTATATTTTAATAATTGATTACATGACATTTTTATTCCTCCTCCCAAAAAAAAAAAGACACAAAAAAAAACCCACATACAAAACACTTTTAATATCTGATGGAAACTTTTTTTACCCCAAGATTTTGGTGCAAAATGCCAAATTATTGATGCAGACAGTTTGAATATGTACCCCAGTGTGTCTCCAGCTGTTGCAAAAATACAACTTCTAGCATGCTGGGAGTTGTAGTTTTTCAACAGCTGAAGACACACTTTTTGAAAAACACTGCCATTAACAGACGGAACAAAAATAAATTTTCTAGCTCTTTATCTGTAAACATATGACATGTATTATGTAGCAGAAACACAAAGGGGGACATTTATCAAAACCTGTCCAGAGGAAAAGTTGCTGAGTTGCCCATAGCAACCAATCAGATCGCTGCTTTCAGTTTTGAAAAGGCCTGTGAAAAATGAAAGAAGCAATCTGATTGGTTGCTAGGGGCAACTCAGCAACTTTTCCTCTGGACAGGTTTTGATAAATCTCCCCCATAATCCCTTTGCACACCGCGGCACGCTCATACCATTATTCAATAATCTGAGGTCATACTTTTACTAAAAATAAATTCAATTTGCCACTTTATTAGAAAAGGAATATGAACGCAGTCTTGATGCAATTCATTAACTATGTCAAGAATTTTTCATCACAAGCTATGAGTCACTGATAAAGATCTTATGACTGCACCAAGAACGTATGAAGTGATAGCGCATAACAGATTTCATTTGTTGTTATTCATGTAATTGTATTTAAAGGGGTACTCCGGGGGAAAACAAATGTTTTCAAATCAACTGGTGCCAGAAAGTTCAACAGATTTGTAAATTACTTCTATTAAAAGATCTTAAAGGGGTATTCCCGGGCAAAAACATTTTATTCCCTATCCAAAGGATAGGGGATAAGATGTCTGATCACGGGGGTCTGCTGCTGAGACTCCCCGTGATCTCCCTGCAGCACCCGCATTCTATGTGGGAGCTGCGTCTCCAGTTTTGGAAACCTCCCGGTTTCCAGGACAGGACTGGGGACGTGACATCACGCCACGCCCCCTCCATTCATGTCTATGGGAGGGGGGTATAACGGCATAGAATGCGGGTGCTGCAGGGAGATTGCGGGGGGTCCCAGCAGCGGACCCCCCGCGACCAGACATCTTATACCCTATCAGACATCTTATACCCTATCTTTTTTTTATACCCTATGCAATCCTTAATTTAGTCCTCAAATGCGCATGGCGCTCTCTCACTTCGGAGCCCTGTCGTATTTCAAGGAAACAGTTTAGGGCCACATATGGGGTATTTCCGTACTCGGGAGTAATTGCACTACAAATTTTGGGGGGGCTTTTTCTCCTTTTACCCCTTATGAAAAGGAAAAGTTCGGGTCTACACCAGCATGTTAGTTTAAAAAATAAATAAAAATTTACACTAACATGCAGATGTTGCCCCATACTTTTTATTTTCACAAGAAGTAAAAGGAAAAAAACAAAAACAAAATTTGTAATGCAATTTCTCCTGAGTACGGAAATACCCCATATGTGGGCGTAAAATGCTCTGCGGACGCACAACAAGGCTCAGGAGTGAGAGCGCACCATGTACATTTGAGGCCTGAATTGGTGATTTGCACAAGGGTGGCTGATTTTACAGCGGTTCTGACATAAACGCAAAAAAAATTAATACCCACGTGTGACCCCATTTTGGAAACTACACCCCTCACGGAACGTAACAAGAGGTATAGTGAGCCTTAACACCCCACAGGTGATTGACAACAATGCTCAGAAGAGAAGGAGCACCATTGGGCTTTTGGATAGAAAATTTGTCCGGAATTGAAGGCCAGGTGTGTTTACAAAGCCCCCATAGTAACAGAACAATGGACCCCCCACACACACACACACACACATACACATGTGACCCCATTTTGGAAACTACACCCCTCACCGAATGTAATAAGGGGTACAGTGAGCATTTACGCCCCACAGGTGTCTGACAGATTTTTGGAACAGTGGTCCGTGCACAGCCCACTGTTCCAAAGATCTGTCAAATGCCAGTAGGGTGTAAATACTCACTGCACCCCTTATTAAATTCTGTGAGGGGTGTAGTTTCCAAAATTGGGTCACATGTGGTGGTGGTGGGGGGGGGTGGGGGGTCCACTGTTCTGGGGGATTTCTCTCCTTTTACCCCTTGTAAAAATAAAAAAAATGGCTCTACAAGAACATGCGAGTGTAGAAAATAAAGATTTAGAATTTTCTCCTTCACTTTGCTGCTATTCCTGTGAAACACCTAAAGGGTTAACAAACTTTCTGAATGTCATTTTGACTACTTTGAGGGGTGCAGTTTTTATAATGGGTAATTTATGGGGTATTTCTAACATGAAAGCCCTTCAAATCCACTTCAAAACAAAACTGGTCACTGAAAAAAGGAGATTTTTATGCTTACCGTAAAATCTCTTAAGATCCATTGGGGGACACAGACCATGGGTATATGCTGCTGTCTCTAGGAGGTTTGACACTATGGCAACCTGGAAAGGTCGGCTCTTCTCAGCAAGGATTACCCGCCCACAGGCACCTGAGCTAATCAGTTTTGGTCCCAGAGCAATAGGAGAAGACCGACAGGTCAAGAGAAAAACCACGAACTGTCCGAGCAACCAGAAGAAAAGGTAACTGAACGCACCCTCGGACAGATAACTGAAATAGGAACCTCAGAAAAAGGGTGGGAGCTGTGTCCCCCAATGGATCCTTCTAGAAAGAGATTTTACGCTAAGCATAAAAATCTCCTTTTCTCTATCGGCTCCATTGGGGGACACATACCATGGGACGTACCAAAGCCGTCCCTTGGGTGGGCAAGGAAATCAGTCAGGTGGATGGCTGGACCACTGCCGCCTGCAACAACTTACGGCCCAGACTAGCATCAGCTGATGCAAAGGTTTGAATCTGGTAGAACCTTGCGAAAGTGTGCAAAGACGACCATGTGGCCGCTTTACAGATCTGAGGAGGCCAAAGACTTGTTGCGGAGGGCCCAGGATGCCCCGACAGAATGGGGGGAATGAGCCAAAACCCTGAAGGGTGGATCTTCCCCTGGCAGCGGTAAGCTTCTGAAATAGCAGATCGGATCCACCGAGAAATGGTGGCCTTAGAAGCAGGTTGTCCTTTACGACGACCTTCCGGAAGAACAAAAAAGGAGTCACACTGCCAAAAGGAAGAAGTGAGTGAGAGATAGGTCCGAACAGCCCTCACCACATCAAGTTTGTGGAGCAAACGCTCCCTTGGATGAGAAGGCGCCGGACAAAAGGACAGCAGGACGATGTCCTCATTGAGATGAAAGGCCGAAACCACCTTAGGTAAGAAAGACGGACCTGGACGGAAAACAACTTGTCCTGGTGTAGAACCAGGAAGGGAGAACCGCAGGAGAAAGCTGCCAGCTCTGACACCCTCCTAAAAGAGGTAATAGCAATAAGGAACGCCACCTTCCAGGAAAGGAGGCGAAGAGGAATGTCCCTGAGAGGTTCAAAAGGAGCACCTTGCAGGGCACCGAAGACCAAGTTTAAGTCCCAAGGGGGAGAAGGGGACTGATAAGAAGGGGCTGCGTGTGCCACACCCTGAAGAAGGTCTGGACATGAGAAATGGACGCAAGAGGATGTTGAAAAAGAATGGAAAGTGCCGATACCTGAACCTTAAGGGAGCTGAGAGCCAACCTTTGTTCCAGCCCCGACTGCAAAAAGGAAAGGAGTCTGTGAAATGAAAACCACAACTGGAGAAAAAGGCTGAGTTTCACATCAACAAAAATAAGACCGCCAGGTACAGTGGTAAATGTTCGCAGAGGAGGGCTTGCGAGCCCTCAACATGGTGTGAACCACTTGGGAAGAGAAGCCGCAGTCCCGTAGAACCGCGATCTCAACCGACACGCCGTCAAAAAGCAGAGACTGTAAATTGGGGTGGCACAGGGGACCTTGAGATAGGAGGTCTGGACGAGAGGGAAGGCGCAGCGGTACGTCGTTCAGGAGCCTGACCATGTCAACATACCACGCCCTCCAGTCTGGGCCACGATAATGGCGGGAACGCCCTCTGCTGTGAGTTTCCTCAGGACCCTGGGAATGAGAGGAAGGGGAGGAAACAGATAAGGTAGGGCAAAGCCCGACCAAGAGATCACCAGGGCATCCACGGCCAGAGCCAAGGGGTCCCGGGTCTTCACACAAAAAGAGGAACTTTTTGTTGTGGCGGGACGTGCAGAGGTCCATGCCTGGAGTGCCCCAGAGGTTGCAGATCTCTGCAAACACCTCCGGATGCAGGGACCACTCGACTGGGTCGGCTGAGGACCGGCAGAGAAAGTCCCCTTCCCAGTTGACTACGCCGAAATGAGAATTGCTGAGATGGCCGGAACCCTGAGTTCCGCCCAGAGGAGAATTTCCCAATGAAGCAAGCAAAGATAGAATTTCCCTATTTCCAATATGTTGATGGGGAGAAGGGCTTCTCGGGAGGACCAAAGGCCCTGGACAATCCGGTCCTTGAAAACACCTCCCCACCTCCCCATAGAAGGGACTGACAAGACTGTCGAGATAGAACGATCTTGCGGTCGAGAGACAATGGAGACCTGTCCCACCGGGAGAGAATCACCAGTTGAAGAGGTCGGTAATGAAACTGGGCCAGACTTTTGCCAAAGTCTCCACTATTCTTGTCCACTTGATCTTTGAAAGAAGCCGCATCAGCCCCTGGCAGGGTAGTCGCCTTAGAAAGGCGGGAGACCGGTGGATCCACAGTTGGAGAAGAGGTCCACTGAGCAATGAGGTCCTTGGCGAAAGGATATTGCGCTTGAACCTTCTTAGTTTCCTGAAACTTCTTGTCAGGATGTCTCTAGGCGGACTCCAGCAAGGCTTAGAATTCATCATGAGAACTGATAATTTTGGGTGCCGGTCGGGCATGGTGAAAGGAAACTTCTGGAGCTACGTCCAAAGTTCCTGGGTCCTCTAGGTGGAAGGTGTCCCTTATGGCTGAAACCAATGAGTCCACCGTGTCAGACACATCTGTGCGGTCCTCTGAGTCAGAGGCCGAAACAGAATCCTCATCTACAAGTTCTCCAGGTGAGTGGGAACGAGTGGAGGGCAGCCCTGGAAGTTGGAGATAATAACCAGGTGATAATAACTAGCTTTTCCTGCTCCATGTTGGAGCTGGAGTAAATTTAGTCAATTTTTACGGCTGTTGCGACAGTTTATTGCGCAATTGCGACTGTCTCAGTTAATAAATACCTGACCACTGCAAGTCAAAAATGAAAACTTGCGTAAATCAAGCGGGAATTTTTTTTTGACTTGCTAGAGAAAGTCGCACGAAAAATAGGGTAGGCGCAATTGCGACAATTTTGCACCAAAAATAGTCAGAAAAAAATGACTAAACCCCTTAGTAAATGCCCCTCTATGTTCCTGAGTCCCCACCTGAAAACAGAAAAGAAAATGGAGATAAAAATCTAAACGTCCCTAATCTAAAAAACAAAAAAATGTATGACCTGGTCTGGGGAGAACGCAGACCAGCATCTACCTCCTTAACCTCTTAAGGACCCATGACGTATCGGTACATCATGAGTCCGCTCCCGTTCTATAACGCAGGGCCACGGCAAAATCGCGGCATCCCGAACAGCTTACAAGACAGCCGGAGGGTCCCTACCTGCCTCCTCGCTGTCCGATCGCTGAATGACTGCTCAGTGACTGAGATCCAGGCATAAGCAGTCAAGCGGCAGAATCATCGATCAGTGGTTTCTTATGAGAAACCAGTGATCAATGTAAAAGATCAGTGTGTGCAGTGTTATAGGTCCCTATGGGAGCTATAACATTGCAAAAAAAAAGTGAATAAAGATCATTTATCCCCTTCCCTAATAAAAGTTTGAATCACCCCCCTTTTCCCATAAAAAAACTGTAAATAAAAATAAACATATGTGATATCGCCGCGTGCGGAAATGTCCGAATTATAAACACATATTGTTAATTAAACCGCACGGTCAATGGCGTACGCGCAAAAAATTCCAAAGTCCAAAATAGTGCATTTTTGGTAACTTTTTATATAATGAAAAAATGAATAAAAAGCGATCAATAAGTCCGATCAATACAAAAATGGTACCGCTAAAAACTTCAGATCACGGCACAAAAAATGAGCCCTCATACCGCCCCATACGTGGAAAAATAAAAAAGTTATAGGGGGACCTACAGAATAAAGAGAAGGTGTCATTTTCACCGAAAAATTTACTGTGTAGAAACGGAATCCCCCAAAAGTTACAAAATGGCATTTTTTTTTCAATTTTGTCTCACAATGATTTTTTTTTTCTGTTTTGCCATAGATTTTTGGGTAAAATGACTGATGTCATTACAAAGTAGAATTGGTGGCGCAAAAAATAAGCCATCATGTGGATTTTTAGGTGCAAAATTGAAAGAGTTATGATTTTTTAAAGGTAAGAAGGAAAAAATGAAAATGCAAAAACGGAAAAACCCGGGTCCTTAAGGGGTTAAGACACTAAGCTATAACTGATTAGCTCAGGTGCCTGTGTGCTGAGCCAAGGGGGAGAGTGCCAAGCCATCATTTCTTTGCGAAGAAGGCAGTACCAGCCCTGCACAATTCTGTGGAACAGAAGGTGGGCCAGTCCTTGAGCCTTTCGGTGTGTACCAAAGTGCACGGCAGCGCCGACGTGTGGAGCTGTAATTACGGTCAGGGACAATACATGTCCTTTATGGCCCACTGGGTGAATGTGGTTCCTGCACAATCAAAAAAGCAACTTGGACAGGTCACGCCGCTCCAGCCTCCACGCTCTCAGGCCGTTGGTCCTGTGACAGTGTGTGACTCCGCCTCCTCAGCCTCCACTGCACGGACAAGTCTCAGTGCCACTCCAGTATACCATGTGTGCAGGGAACGACGGTGTCACGCTGGTCTTCACATGATTTGCCTTGACGAACGGAGTCACACAGGGGAGGAACTGCTAAAAGTCATTCATCAAGAAATTGAATCATGGCTTACTCTGCGAAAACTGGAAATGGGAACCATGGTGACCGACAACGGGAAGAATATCTTGTTTGCGCTGCGATAAGGAAGCCTGGGACATGCGCCCTTCATGGCACACGTGTTCAATCTGGTTGTCAAGCAGTTCCTGAAGTGTTCCCCCCATCTGCAAGACATCCTAACAATGGGAAGGAAACTTTGCATGCACTTCAGCCACTCGTACACCACAAAGCACACCCTCCTTGAGCTGCAGCTTCAGAACGGTATACCCCAACATAGTCTGATTTGTGACGTTTCCACTCTCCATATGTTGGACCGACTATACGAACAGAGAAAAGCCATCACCGATTTCTTGATGATCCAAGCAGATAGGGGGACTCCCCTGTGTAACTTCAATGTCAACTAGTGGCAGCTCATATGTGACACCTACCGTTTGCTCAGGCCCTTTGAGGAAGCCACATTATTAGTCAGTCGCCAGGATTATGGGATAAACAACGTCATTCCACTGCTTCATTTACTACAACATGTTTTGGAAATGATGGCTGGTCAGGGCACTGGACACTTGCCGCCTACTGGAGGGGCACAGTGGAGCACAGTTTAGGTTTTGCAAGATGGCCGTTGTTTCTAGTCATCTGACAGTAGAGGAGGAGCAGGAGCAGCCAGAGGAGCTAGAGGGTTATGAGAAAGGTGAGACAGAGGATCCAGACACACCGTGGCAATATGCAGTGGAGATGGATGCAGGGAGTCCCTCCGAGTCACTTGCACAAATGGCACGATGCATGCTCACTTACTTGCGTAGTGACCGCCGAATTGTCAACATTCGGCAGCGGGATGACTTCTGGCTCTCCACCTTATTGGACCCTCGCTATTGGCACAAAATGTGGGCCTTTTTTACACCCACTGAGAGGGAGGACAAACTGACCTTCTACAGAGACACCCTACGTAGTCAGTTGGCATATGCCTATCTGCACCATCGTCCATCTACTCGCAGGTCTGACTCGGGGGGGCCCTCTGGGCCCACCTTCCACTGCCATGGCTGCTGGGGAGGGGAGGGGTGGCAGGAGCAGTACCAGCTCCATCAGCAGCAGCCTGAGTCTACAGTCGCTGATGAGTAATTTTCTTCACCCATATAGTGAAGCAACTCATCAGCAGCCAGTAGACATGGAGCAGGACCTGAACCAGCAGGTGGTGGCATACCTTGACATGGCCATGCCAACACACTTTGAAGATCCGTTGGACTTCTGGGCAGCCAAACTTGATTTGTGGCCGCAACTAGCAGAGTTTGCCCTGGAAACGCTGTCATGCCCAGCCAGTAGTGTGCCATCAGAGCGGCTGGGGCCATAGTAACCCCAAGGAGAACTCGTCTGCCCATGAAAAATGTGGAGAGACTGACGTTTGTCATGATGAATCAGGGATGGATCAGCCAGGATTTCCACCCACCAATGCCTGATGCATCAGAGTAGATTGACCATGGTGCCACACCAACACTTCACAAATATGGTTAGTACCAAACATGTTTAAGGCCCTGCTCCCCAGTTACAGACATTCCTCCACATCAGACCACAAGTAAGTATTGAGGATATGCATTAGCTAAAACTTAACTTTTCTTAGGATAAAATATGTGTAACCAATTTTTTTTAAAATCAAACAAAAGGAAAGGTGTGCAGAAAACACCATGTGCCACCTACACCACCAAGTATTGATGTGATGCAAAGACCTCTAAACAGTGAAAGGGAACAACATATGGTCCAATGTAACCGGTTAGGGTACAAATTTCCCCTGTAAGGCCCTACTCTTGCATCATTAATTCCCTTCTTGGCAAGTGTTACTCGCCCTAAAAAGTGCAGCCCCACACAGGAACCTCTCCCTATTTCCACCTACAAACACTGCCGTTTCCCAGGGTTTATAGGTGGAAATAAGGAGAGGTTCCTGTGTGGGGCTGCACACACTAGGGCGAGTAACACTTGCCAAGAAAGGAATCAATAATGCAATAGTAAGGCCTTACAGGGGAAGTTTTTACCCCCACCAGTTACAATGGACCATACATTGTTCCCTTCCACCTTTTAGAGGTCTTTGTATCACATAAATAATTGGTTGTGTAGGTGGCACGTTTTTTTTTTTTTTTGCACACCTTTCCTTTTGCTTAATAAAAGTTAAGTTTTACGTAATGCATATCCTCAATACTAAAACTGTTACAAAAGAAACTGTTTTCTTCTACCTACCTGCCTCAGATACTATTCTGAACCTGCTTCCCACCTGATGCCACACATCTGATGCCAAGCTCTCCTTTTTTTTTTTTTTACCACTTTCGTCAACTGGTACTGGAATTGCCACCCACCACCCCAGGCTGTGTCATTCAGCCACTATATGGTCTCCCCATACTGATGCCACCTCCAGACTCTGTCATTGTGCCGCTCTGTGACAGTGATTCTAATAGTGACGCCTCTAATCTGCATGTCATACTGAATAACAGTATTATTTCACTAGCCCAGTACACCCCCTATGCATGTTACAGCAAGGCAAAGTGTTCTACACCCATATTGAGGCTCTCTGTATGTCATTTTTAATACAGATTCGGACCAAACCACATTTTTTCGGAAAATTCTGCGAATTGGCCAAATAGAATTTTTCAAAAATTCACTCCTCTCTAGCTATCAAATCAATGAAAGTTTATTTTTCTCTGGTTAGCATGCCACAACCACAGTCTGTGAGTATTGAACCACTGTGAACCAAGCTGTGAAGATCCTTATCAATAGAGAACATGTTAACTGGAATATGTAACATGCTACATACTCATTATACCTCAGAGACTTTCCATTCAGTAAATCTACTGTAAAAGCAACCTCTAACGGGACGGTGACCAAATACTACATCATCTGCACTAAAAGCTGTAACATTCCACACTGTGCTAAAGTAACTGTATTGTAATGTATCCCATTGAATCCTAGTGTTTCATTTATGCACTGTGCTCTACAGGAACAACTAATTTAAAAGGTTTACAGGGAACATCATGTTAGCTACACCACCTTGCCACGTGACATAACATCTGAGGACTACTGGTGCGTTAGTCCTTCTGCGCGTCCCTCCTGGTGGTCTAGGGGAGGTGTGTGTGGCCATTGGCCATCAAGTTTCTCACCTCCTTGCAACCCCTGGGCATCTCGGCTTCGGCTAAGATGCCATCAGTATATGGTTCCTTGGCTGACTCCTTGGTTAACGCCTAGGTTGATGCCGGGTGCTTTTGTGGTCCCTTAGTAAAAGGGATTATGAACCCGGGCCCTTGCAGGTGCTTTTTGCCCTGGAATGGAAGGGTAGATTTGTTGGGGGCCTCTCTCCTATTGGAGAAGGGCTTTGCGATAGGCTGTATCCTTTGTGCACATTTTTTTTGTGTGACTTGTTTGCACTTTGTCTTGCAATCCGTGTGATAGAGAGCACATGCCTCGGCTCTATAAAAAAAAAAAAAAATAAATAAATAAAAATAATAAAAAAAGAACAACAACAAAAAAAAAATTCTGAAAGACTACTTCTCCCAACTTAGGCTTCTTCCACACTGCATTATAGTCAATGGGCTCCGTCGGGCACCACTGTTTTTCAGCGAGAGAAAAATAAAATACTGCGCAAGCTGTGTTTCTTCTCCCGCTATTTTCCCTGGTGGCCCCGACGGCCGTCACACTACTGTGAAATGGGCTTTACCTGCATTGCAACTGTCCCCATATGCTATAAATGTATGAAGTGAGTGTGCATACATTGTGGGAAGTGCTTTGATGTTTGTCAAATCTGTGATGTCATGTTTTGGGCTAATTTTTCTACATTCTACATTTATGGCATTCTTACAGGATGTTTGGGAGTATGGCTTGGTCCTGAGAACAGGGGGTTTCCCTGTCAACTCTTTGTTAGATTATGGTTGCACTTACATGGTCACTCTCCATAGGGGCTCATCCAAACTTCCATATTTTGGATCTGTATTATTTCCATTTTCATTCATCAAAAAAGCATTGTTAATATGTACATTGCCAACAGCTTTATTTCCATGTCTATTTTTTAATATGCACTTTTATTATGCAGATGATGTTTTTAGTTTTTGCATAGTTTACGTGACCCTGTTTGCTTTATTTTTTTATACACATGTTTTAGAAACAACAAAAACAAAAAAAGTCAACTCTTTAACAAAAAAATTAACAAATATGGATGAAAAAGGACATAAAAGATTTGTACCAAAAAGGACAAAGAATAAGGAACCAAAAATAAAACATTTTGTAAAAAAAAAAAAATAATAATAATGAATACAATCCCTTTATGCATCTGTATTTGATCTGTATTTTGATAGAGAAGTGTGAATAAAGTCTAATAATGAGCAGCAGGTATGGAAACAGCATCTCACTTGACTGCTTCTTTATTTCTTATTTCTCTCCTTCATCACACCATAGAGATTACCCATGTATGTGCAGTGACCTTTTCATCACAAACAGCGAGTGATTGAATGTAATGTGTCCCCACTGAATAGAGTCCCAGACAACATCAAGGTATACTGTCATTGGTTGATAGCTAGTGATGTATAAAGGGGACCAGACACCTTCAATAGCTGTTGGCGAACATCTATCTCTCCTGATCATCCCTACACATGAATGCTTGGCACGGCCTGTCTTCTCAGTGGAGCAGGAAAATACAACTGAGGCAGCGCTCTATCACCCATATGTATAAAAGTGCAAATGTGTTACTCAACAAAGTGCACAATGATACTGTCTATCACAAGCAGAGCTCCCACAAACCTTCATATCCTTTCTGGTCTGACACTTGTAAAGGTTCTGGAATCGATGTTCCGCCATTTCTGAAGCTCAGGGAGGACCAACATTGCTCCTGGCACCCAGCTGGGTGTCAACCCAAATAGCACCACAACTGGTTGCCATCCCTTAGAAAAGAGACCCGGGGATTCAGTGAGGAACCTGATGGACACACACAGCTCCACTAGGGACATCTACAAGGACACCACAACCTGAAAACTCCTTGTGGCATACACACATGTAAAAGTGAGCACAGAGACCCGAAAGAAATAAAATAAAGTAGATGAGTGCTGTCATCTGGCCGGATACATTAAAATTCCTCTTAGTGAACAGTAGACAGAAGGCTGGCTGGTGGCCACTAAAACTAGGGGTGAGTGCCCAAATAGGGTGAAAGTGAAGTACGTGTGGTGACCGAGTACAGGATGGTCTGTCCCTGTACATTTCTCCTGCCCTGTCAGGCAGAGTCTCTCTATGTCCATGTCCCCAGTGTAACCCCTAATGTACAGGGAGGGCCATTTATATGGATACACCTTAATAAAATGGGAATGGTTGATGATATTAACTTCCTGTTTGTGGCACATTAGTATATGTGAGGGGGGAAACTTTTCAAGATGGGTGGTGACCATGGCGGCCATTTTGAAGTCGGACATTTTGAATTCAACTTTTGTTTTTTCAATAGGAAGAGGGTCATGTGACACATCAAACCTATTGGGAATTTCACAAGAAAAACGATGATTTGCTTGGTTTTAACGTAACTTTATTCTTTCCTGAGTTATTTACAAGTTTCTGACCACTTATAAAATGTGTTCAATGTGCTGCCTATTGTGTTGGATTGTCAATGCAACCCTCTTCTCCCACTCTTCACACACTGATAGCAACACCACAGGAGAAATGCTAGCACAGGCTTCCAGTATCCATATACACTGCTATATACTACTATATACACCGCAGGAGAAATGCTAGCACAGGCTTCCAGTATCCATATACACTGCTATATACTACTATATACACTGCAGGAGAAATGCTAGCACAGGCTTCCAGTATCCGTAGTTTCAGGTGCTGCACATCTCGTATCTTCACAGCATAGACAATTGCCTTCAGATGACCCCAAAGATAAAAGTCTAAGGGGGTCAGATTGGGAGACCTTGGGGGGTCATTCAACTGGCCCACGATGACCAATCCACTTTCCAGGAAACTATTCATCTAGGAATGCTCGACCTGACACCCATAATGTGGTGGTGCACCATCTTGCTGGAAAAACTCAGGGAACGTGCCAGGTCCAAGCATTCCTAGATGAACAGTTTCCTGGAAAGTGGATTGGTCGTCTTGGTTTCTACAGCAACGTTCAAATACAGCGAACTTGTCAAGAGGTTTTGTTGCAACCAATTTTGTGTGTGCCCAGCTCTTAGCCGAGATTCTTTGCTAAGAACTATATAATGTACCTGGACTGTGGAGCGGTACAATGAACCTATGTGTATATATATATCTCCTGTTGTAGTAATATATTTTTGCTTACTATTCGACACAAGTCAACACCTCTGCTAATGTGCTATAATTGTCGTTATGTAATAAAATGTATATAACTTGTTTGTACATCAGGTCAAAGTGTACAGTGTTTTTGTGTCTGGCAATTTTTATGGGAGGTATCCTGACCCAGTCAGGAGGGACATCACTACTACCTCACCGCCAGGGCAATATTATAAATATTAAAATACCACATAAAGTCCTGTGCTACACACAGTCCACTGACAACACGTTAAGTCATGCACATATGTCTATAATCACAATAGGGCTGTAGCATTTTCCATAGTACCAGTCCACAAAATGTTTATAATGTTTAATGTCTAATATTTTCTTGTGTCCATGTGCCCAGAATACTTTACTGGTCAGAAGGAAATCCTGTTAACCCACTGCGCACATACAAAAATAAGGTAACAAATGTCTAGTATTGTCTAGCAATGCATAGAGTTCTGGGGAAAAGTGTGTCCACCGAGGGACCCCAGTAGCCAAGGCATTGGGTAAAAAGCCTCCGACAGTCCAATCCCTTCAAATTGTGTCTATTGTCATGTATAATGTATTAGAGTTATACCCTTACAACAGTTATAAGGATAACAAGTCTTCATATAGTTCAGAGTGTGTATGGACATTTTATGCTACAATGACTCTTTATATGCATCCAGTTACTAATTTAAGACCTGGATATGGACGTTGTTTGAAATGCCCTAGGAACTGTCTGTGGCCCCTGTGGTCATTCCGGTCCTCCGCCCTCTATGACAGGGCGTCGAGGGCGACTATTAAAGATGGGGAGTTTGTGGTGGCCCAGTATGGGATGGTGTGTCCCCGTACATTTTTCCTGCCCTATCAGGCAAAGTCTCACCATGTCCCCAGGGCCCGCTTACAGTGTAACCCCTATTGTATATGTTTGTATTACTAGTGTACTGTTGCTTTAAATATTATACCATGTGCTTGTTACCCAGGAGGCACTAGTTACCAGGTGACCCCATGTGACCTATGGGATCCTTGCTAAGTTCCCTATAAAACCAGGGGAGGGGCTGCAATCTCTCTTCTTAGCTCTTGTTCTTGAGGTCCAGTTCAGTCAAGACGTCTCAGTGTGTGTGTCCAGAGCATTGGAAGCCTCAAGCCTAAAGTCTGCAGCCACAAAGTCAGCTCAAGTAAGCTCAAAGTCATCTTCATGTCAATTGTCAAGTCAGTCAAGTCAAGTCTTCTATATAGTCACGGTGGCCTGCACTGAAGTGTCTCTACATACTGCAAGTCCCAGCAAGCCTGCGAGGTCCCCGTGTCACCTCCTTGGGATATTGGCTGTACTGCATAGACTGTATCACCTGTCTACCCTCAGTAAAGCTACCGTTGTCCATAACTTGGCGTCAGTGTCTTCATTGCCCCGTGCCTATTACCTTCGGATGGTTAAGGCTAAACCACGCCCTGGCATCACAACAAGAAGGGGTAATAACATCTGCCCTGCATTGCACCCCGCTATAAAATGTCTTCAAATTAACTGGTGCCAGAAAGTTATACAAATTTGTAAAGTATTATTTTTTTAAAATCTTAACCCTCCCAGTACTTATCAGCTGCTGTATACTACAGAGGAAGTTGTGTAGTTCTTTCCTGCCTAACCACAGTGCTCTCTGCTGCCACCTCAGGAACTGTCCAGAGCAGGAAAGAGTTTCTACGGGGATTTGCTTCTACTCTGGACAGTTCCTGACACGTACAGAGGTGTCAGCAGAGGGCACTGCGGTCAGACTGGAAAGAACTACACAACTTTCTCTGTAGTATACAGGAGCTGATAACTACTGGAAGGCTTCAGATATTTTATTATAGAAGTAATTTTCAAATCTGTTTAACTTTCTGGCATCAGTTGATTTGAAAACATTTTCCCACTTATTTTCCACCGGAGTTCCCCTTTAAATGCAAGTTTTAGCACATTTCTGCCAATGATTATAATGAAATAAACCAATGTTCTTTTCCCCTAATTCGGGGAAATTTTTCACTTTTTTTTTTTCCAATGGATTTCACGTCTGTGCTCGTATTGTGGGCGTTGGAGTACAATGGGCTAGTTCAGGACATAGCTGGTTAATAGGGCAGGACTGCCATCCCTGTGTTATCAGGTTCTCTTTAGTATGGAAAAAGATGACTCGATCATCATGTTTTTCGTGACACATAAAATGATCCTGATTACTTTAACGTGTTCTATTAGTCAGCCATGAAGAACCGAGCCTCACGCAGGATGACAGCAGGTTGTTTGTTTCCTGTGTTCTCACATCAGCCGTCAATGTTATAAGCCGGTGGAAAGTGTAGATAAACATGGTGACGTCACTGTGTGATCTGTGCCAATCTCAGGTTACTGAAGAAGATTAGGAATCAGCAGCTTACCGCGGCCCTCCGTCCACCCCACTACCTTACCTATCTGTACGAGGAAAACAAGGCGTCTGCAGAAGAATCAGACTCCCCCATCATCATCCATTCTGAAGAAATAGTCAGCTGACCGTGCACGTCTGAGGTTCGGCAGTGGGTCCTGCTGTTCTTCGGAAAAATACAACAGCCCCCCCCCCCCCCATAATGCCATGTGCAGCATTTATAAGTAAAATTTGCGCCATTTTTCTGTCTCCTAAGTGCATGCATCTTAAAGGAGTACTCCGCTGCCCCAGTATTCAGAACATTTTGTTTCGAATGCTGGGTGTGGGCGTCAGGGGTCGTGATGTCCCCGCCACGCAAGTCTATATATACAGCTTTTTTTTTTTTGGGTGGTGCATACTCTGGAATTTTTTTTTACAGTTTTCCAGTGTTTTTCTTTTTTCTGTAGGACATGAAAAACACCAACAATGCATTGTACAAATAAAAGATAATCAAATAATAAAAGCCACCAAAGATTCCGGCAAGTCATGCAGTTTTTGTGGGTCCCTCACAGCCTAAGTCAGTGTTTCCCAACCAGGGTGCCTCCAGCTGTTGCAAAACTACAACTCCCAGCATGCCCGGACAGCCAACGGCTGTCCGGGCATGCTGGGAGTTGTAGTTTCGCAACAGCTGGAGGCACCCTGGTTGGGAAACACTGGCCTAAGTCCTCTAACAATTCACAGTTAAGGGTACATTCCCACACAGCGTATTTGCTGCGTATTTGCTGCTGCATATTTTATTTTCCCTGTTGAAGTCAATGGGTAGGAAAATACGCAGCAAATATGCAGCAAAATACGCCACATGGGAATGCACCCTAAGAGAGTTCTGTCTGCAATAAATGGTATGCATGCTGCTCTCTGCCAGGATATGACAGATCCACAGCACTGCTGGAAAATAAATGGAGAATGTGAATACACACAAATAAGATTGCAGCCCTCGGTCATATGTTACTGGGGTAGCCCTCAATCTCTTGCGGGAGCTTGTATTAATCTACTGACTCAATGTGATCAACTACCATATTGCAGCTCCTATAAAGCCGTACAGTAAAATATGAAAGTAAAATAATTGCTACATAATTTTAATTCATGATGCCTAGTCTAACCAGCCCTGATGGACGGTCAAAAAAAACCTATTTTTATTTTCACCACCTTCATAGAAGTAACCTGGGTGAAATCACTCTTTCTTCAAAGCTTTCACATGTACATAGTAGAAGTAGGCTGATATGGTTTGTATTTTTTAATTTTTTATTTGTAATGCAAATATTTTTTCAAAAGAAAAGCGATTATTTTCTTTATTATAAAACACAAATTTTTATACAGTGGGGCAAAAAAGTATTTAGTCAGCCACCAAGCTCTCACACTTAAAAAGATGAGAGAGGCCTGTAATTTACATCATAGGTATACCTCAACTATGAGAGACATAATGAGAAAAAAAAATCCATAAAATTGTTATGGTTTGCAACTGCATGCCATTTTGACACAGTTCAGACTTGGGGGAAGGACTTGCGGCAACTTGCATATGGCATACTGTTAATGGGTGGGCCTGACTTGACGTTAAGTTGTTAAGGCACACACCCGTATCCTGTCCGTGACGCCAAAGTTGTGGTGACCCATGGTGTATGGTGGGAGCATGGGGTGTAGGTGGAGGGGCAAGATATTAACCCCTAATGTTCGTAAAGCAAGAGTGGTTTTTGGGTACCGGAACCACACGAACGGTATCTCCCCTATTCCAATGGCTAGGCAGTGAAAGGAGAGTCCACAACCAAGTTATGGTTTAACAGAGGCTTTACTGAGTTTAGATATTAGGTATTATCTTCACAGCTAGGCTGGATTCCCAGAGAGGTGGCCAGGAACACAGAAGGACCTTGCAGCTTGCTGGGACCAATTAGATTGGTAATAAACTTTAGATTATTATCTTGAGGCTTGACTTTAAACTGGACTTGACTATGGGTAGTGACAGCAGACATAGACTTTTGACTTAGTGGAATGACTGTAGCTTTGCGGCCTTCCAGGTGCTTCTCACTAGCACTGAGGTATCTGGTGTTGACTGGTCTCAGTAAAGACTGATGGTACAAGAGAGAATTGTAATGGCAACCCCCTTATATAGAGGGGGGCTGAGCCAAAGCCCATTGATCAAACTGTGGGTCATAAATTAAGCTGGTGATCTCTGGGTAACATCATGTGATAACATAACATGTGACATTCCACAGGTCCTTTAGACAAACTAAACATTAATGCACTGACTATCCATAAAATAAAATAGATAACAGTACAGTAACAGCAGGGGGGCACACTGCAGGAGAGCCCCCAGGTCACTGAGGGACTCAAGCTGACAGGGCCTAAGGGTAGTACATAACCATGTTCTGTACTGGGACATTATACAAACATAGTCAAAAGGCATACTAAGTGACTATTCCTGGTCTGGATACAGGTGTCTAGATAATAATAGGTTGTATCTGTCTCAATTTGTCTGTCTATCTCAAGTCATCTATTTGAGATTCCTGAGAAAGAAATCCATGGCTATGGTATTGGGTTAGAAAGACAAGGACGTTTACTGATTGAACAGGTGATTATAGTAGCCATAATATAGTAACATGACATTTATATCTTTATACCAATTATAGTAAATACATGATCATGTCATGTGACTAGACCCTGTTCTCCATGTTTACACCCACCCAGTCATCATTGAATCATTAATTTCTACTGATAATTTGTTTTCCCTTAGTCCTAACAGTGGCACAGATGGGGTATTCCACCCCCGTGGACTGATTAGGACCAGTGGAAATTTTAATAACATCCTCTAAAAAAATGATCTAGACCCTCCCACCCCCCCCCCCCACCCCTTACATATTGGGGGGGGGGAGCCCAACCCCCTTGTGTAATTACAATTAAAAAGAAAGTAAAGGGAGGGATTGAGAAATCAAATTATGAGAAAAGAGAAAACAAATTATCGTTAGGAATTAACGATTCCCTTATGTCCAAACCAATGGCACAGATGGGGATTTAGGAAGTAGACACGCCCATGGGAGGTCACTCATGCCTGGTGGAGGATAAAACCTACAGCCCAAATGAGGAATAGCTAGCTATTCTAGAATCCATTCAATAATGTGAGAAGAAAGTGAAGTATGAACTCCAGGAATCTGACTTACAGCTGAACTCCAGAGGAATCGAGCTTCTTTCTGCAAAGGAGGTAGCTACTGCTCTAGTAAAGTGAGCTTTAACAAATTCAGGGGGCTCCAGACCCTGAGAGACATGAGACAACCGAATGGCTTCCTTGATCCAGCGACTAATAGTTGGTTTGGAAGCTCTGTGTCCCTTACAGACACTAGAAAAAAGTATACGTTTTTCATCCTCACTGAATTCCTTGGATCGATCCAGTTAAATCCTGAGACATCTCGACAGGTCAAGGGTACAAAGGCCTCTCATATCTTCTGAGGAGGGGAGCGGAGCTAACACAGGAAGAAAATTAAGAACAACCCTGTCCGGGAGGAACTGAATACAAGGCTCAAAGGCAGAAAAGACCTGGAGTTCTCTAACTCATTTTGCAGAAGTGACCCTTGAAGGTAAGGGATCTGGTTAACAACCATGGACATGTATACTTGTGAAATGGCCGTTAACCGGGTACGACGCAGGCTCCCAACTCGAGCCCGCGTCATACCGGCAGGCCCTTAGCTGATTCTTATAGCTGAGGGCCGGAGTTAATAGCCGTCATGCGGCGATCGCCGTGGCCGGCTATTAACCTTTTAGATCGCCGCTGTCAAAGTTGACAGCAGCGTCTAAAGAACCCTGTGAAGGGCCATTCTGGATCGCGATTCCCCCCCCCCCCGTCCCAGCCCTCGCATTGATAAAGCCTGGCAGGACCAGGCTTTAGCAATGGAGTGCAGAGCACACAAATCAATGTGATTCTATGGAAACACATTGATCTGTATGAGGAATCAAATGATTCCTCCTAAGGGGACTAATAAAGGGTGTTCAAAAAATAAAAAATAAAAAAAACATTAACCCCCTTCCTTAAAGGGTAGCTCCCACCATCCTATTTTTTTTTCTTTCCTTGCCTATTGCCAATCTATCCCTAACCCCCTCCCTGCTTTTAAATTAAAAATTTTTACTATATTAAAAATAACTTTTTTTCTGCCTGGTAGTGTGCTCACTAACAGGCAGACTTCCCCAGCAGGCACCACATCACTGATGCCTGCTGGGGGTGGGGGGGGTAAAGGGGGGGTGGGGGGTACTTCCGCCCTTAGTTCATCTACACAGGGTGCCTCCAGCTGTTTCATCACTACAACTCCCAGCTTGCCCTGACATCTATTGGCCATCTATGAAACAGCTGGAGGCACCCTGTGTAGATAAACTATTAGTAAGTTACAAGCAGCGCCAGCCCGTTCCCTCCGTCAAATCCCCCAGCGTCATACCCTTTTCCCTCCATAACAACCCCCCCCCGCGCATACCCGTTCCCTTCATCACAAACCCCCCTCCTGCATACCCCGTTCCCTCATTACACTTACTGCAGAGTCCGGCAGCAGGCGTGCAGGGACAGCGGCGGCGACGTGCGGGAGGAGTGGCCTCCCAGCCAGTGGCCGGGGAGCTAATGCGCTCGCTCCCTGTCTGATTGACATGCAGGGAGTGAGTGCAGCCTAACTGAAAAAGGACTGATTGCCAGGCCAAAATCAGTCCTTTTTCAGGCGTGACGTCACGCCAGGCTGCAGCCGGCCACTAGGAGAGTGACCCCTAGGGGCCAGATTTTAAATGTAAATTAAAGCATTTTAATGGAAAAAAAAAAAAAAAAAGTATATTGGAGATATGTTGTAGTACATAAGTACTACAACATATCAAAAAATAAAGTTGGTGACAGTGCCCATTTAAGTTTAAACCCCCCCCCCCCCTTTTCCAAAATGTCATATAAAAATATGTGGTATTGCCGCGTGCGTAAATGTCCGAACTATAAAAATATATTGTAAATTAAACCACACAGTCAATGGCATACGCGCAAATTTTTTTTTCATACCATAAAAAAATAAAAAGCGATCAAAAAGTCCAATTAAAACAAAAATGGTACTGATTAAAAATTCAGATCACTGCGCAAAATATGAGCCCTCATACCACCCCGTACACGGAAAAATAAAGTTATAGGGGTTAGAAGAGGACAATTTCAAGTGAATTAATTTTCATGCATGTAGTTATGATTTTTTTCCCCAGAAGTACGACAAAATCTAACCTATATAAATAGGAAAAGAGAGTTCATCAGCTCACCCGTGGTTACGCTCCGCGCCCAGACAGATGCACCCCAGCACCGATGAGGATCAACATAGAAAAAAGAAAAAAGGATCCAGCGCGGGCTTTGTGCAAATAAGAACTTCTTTTATTCAGGTACCAACACACAGGATAAAAAGTGACGCGTTTCAGCCAGACATGCTAGCTTTACTCATCAGTATGAGTAAGGCTTGCATGTCTGGCTGAAAACGCGTCACTTTTTGTTGGTGTGTTGGTACCTGAAAAAAAGAAGTTCTTACTTGCACGAAGCTTGCGCTGGATCCTTTTCTTTTATATAAGTAGGGTATCATTTTAACCGTATGGACCTACAGAATAAAGATAAGGTGTCATTTTTACTGCGTAGAAACGGAAGCCCCCCAAAAGTTACAAAATTGTGTTTTTTCTTCAATTTTGTCGCACAATGATTTTTTTTCCCCATTTCGCCTTAGATTTTTTAGTAAAATGACTGATGTCCTTACAAAGTAGAATTGGTGGCACAAAAAATAAGCTACCTAATGGATTTTTTAGGTGCAAAATTGAAAGGATTATGATTTTTTAAATGTAAGGAGGAAAAAACAAAAGTGCAAAAACAGAACGCTTGGTCCTTAAGGGGTTAAATCCACCTCCTCTAAAGGCTCAAAGGGGGGAGATGATAACCCCCTGAGCACGACCGATAAAGCCCAAGAAGGATAGGTCGAATGATTGTAGGTTTAACCCCTTAAGGACCAGGGGTTTTTCCGTTTTTGCACTTTCGTTTTTTCCTCCTTACCTTTAGAAAATCATAACCCTTTTAATTATGCACCTAAAAATCCATATGATTGCTTATTTTTTGCGCCATCAATTCTACTTTGTAATGACATCAGTCATTTTACCCAAAAATCTACGGCGAAACGGTAAAAAAAAATCATTGAGACAAAATTGAAAAAAAAAAAAAAAAAACGCCATTTTGTAAATTTTGAGGGCTTCTGTTTCTACACAGTAAATTTTTCGGTAAAAATGACACCTTCTCTTTATTCTGTAGGTCCATATGATTAAAATTATACCCTACTTATATCGGTTTGATTTTGGCGTACTTCTGAAAAAAATCATAACTACATGCAGGAAAATTTATGTTTAAAATTGTCATCTTCTGACCCCCATAACTTTTTTATTTTACTGCGTATGGGTCAGTATGAGGGCTCATTTTTTGCGCCGTGAGCTGAAGTTTTTAGCGGTACCCTTTTTGTATTGATCGGACTTGTTGATCACTTTTTATTCCTTTTTTCATGATATAAAAAGTGACCAAAATACACTATTTTGTACTTTGGAATTTTTTCCAACCATGCGGTTTAATTAACAATATATTTTTATAATTTGAACATTTCAGCACGCGGTGATATCACATGTTTATTTTTATTTACACAGTTTTTTTTTTTAAATGGGAAAAGGGGGGTGATTCAAACTTTTAATAGGGGAGGGTTTAAATGATCTTTATTCACTTTTTTTTTTTTTTTTTTGCAGTGTTATAGCTCCCATAGGGACCAATAACACTGCACACACTGATCTTTTACATTGATCACAGGTTTCTCATGGGAAACCAGTGATCAATGATTCTGCCGCTTGACTGCTCATGCCTGGATCTCAGGCACTGAGCAGTCATTCGGCGATCGGACACCAGGAGGCAAGGTAGGAGACCCTCCTCGTGTCTAACAGCCGTTCAGGATGCCGCGATTTCGCCGCAGCAATCCCGAACAGCTCCCTGAGCTAACCGGCATGGTTTCACTTTCACTTTAGACGCAGCGTTCAACTTTGAACGCCGCGTCTAAAGGGTTAATAGCGCGCGGCACCGCGATCAGTGCCGCGCGCTATTAGCCACGGGTCCCAGCCGTTGTTAAACGCCGGGCCCGACCCGCTATGATGCGGGGCCACGTCGTGGCCCCACGCTATAGAAAGGGAAAGGACTCAGGACGTACTGGTAAGTCCTTGGTCCTTAAGGGGTTAATTCTAGAGGCTCCTTTCAGGAAACTTCTAATTCGGGGGTCTTGAGAAAGAGACTTATTAAAGAAAGCCGAGATAGCAGATACTTGCACTCTTAGGGTGGAAGGAGATAATCCCTTGTCTAATCCATCTTGCAGGAATGGCAGAACAGCAGGAGTGGTAGGATTCTTTGGACATAGTTGGCATAGCCGACACCAAGATGAGAAAGTGTTCCATATTCTTCCATATGATCTAGTTGTAGCTTCAGATCTGGAGTGCGACAAAGTTCTCAAGACCGACCCTGAGAGCCCGTCTACAATTGGAAGGGACCGATCAACCTCCAGGCTATCAGGTTCAACATCTGGATGTTGCAGCAGCTGTGAGTCCCCTGACACTATTGCTTGCTCTGGGGGAAGTCTCCAAAACTGAGCGACTCATCTGAATGAGTTGGGTGAACCAATATCGAATGATGGCTATCACAGAGGCTTGGTCGTGCCTAATTTTCATCAATGCCCTCAGAATCAAGAAAAGTCAGAATTATGACTTACCGATAATTCGGTTTCTTTGAGTCCACCATGACAGCCACCAGAGAGATGGTCCCCTTGGACCTAATAGGAACAGGAACAGAGATTTTAAAAGCCCCTCCCCTCCCACCATTCCTCAGTGTTTTACAAATTACCCTTTAGGGACAGGATAAGATGAATAGGTAACACAAATATAATAAAATAATATAACAAGGGGGGGGGGGGGTATGAAGGGGCTGTCATGGTGGACTCAAAGAAACCGAATTACCGGTAAGTCATAATTCTGAATTTTATTCCTCGTCCACCATGACAGCCACCAGAGAAATACCAAATAAATAATTTAGGGTGGGACAATAGCATGTAGAACTTTCCTACCAAAGTAAAGAGCCTGACTATCTGAAAGATCAAGCCTATAATGCTTAAAGAAAGTATGGGAACTAGACCAGGTGGCAGCTTTGCAGATTTGATCTATAGAAGCAGCAGATTTCTCAGCCCATGAAGTAGACATGGCCCTAGTAGAGTGAGCTTTAAGTCCTTTCGGGACTGGTTCCCCTTTGGATACATAAACTTCAGAGATGACCGTTTTTAGCCACCTTGCAAGAGAGTCTTTTGAGGCTTTTTTGCCTTTGTTAGGCCCCTGAAATTGTAAAAGTAAGTTGTCGTCTTTTCTCCAAGGATTAGTTACTTCTAGATATCTTAACAGACATCTCCTGTAATCTAGAGTGTTAAAAGCTTTTTCTTGCTCATTCCTAGGATTGTAACAGAAAGAAGGGAGCACAATTTCTTGTGATCTGTGGAAATTAGAAGCAACTTTTGGTAAAAAGGCCGGATCCAACCTCAGAGTCACTCTGTCGTTTGAAATAGTCATGTAAGGTTCTCTAATTGACAGGGCTTGGATCTTCCCCACTCTCCGAGCAGTTGTTATAGCAATTAAGAAGGCGTTTTTTAAAGTAAAAAATCTTAGGGAGATTTCTTCCAAAGGTTCAAAGGGAGTAACTGTCAGTCCTGAAAGGACCCAATTCAGATTCCAGGAAGGAGTCTGAACTGGAATCCTAGGTTTAATTCTGACTAAGGCCCTAAAGAACCGTTTTATCCAATACTGCCCCTAAAGCCGCCACCTGGACTTTAAGGGTACTTACCGATAAACCCTTTTCAAACCCCTCTTGTAAGAAGTCTAAGATACCGGGGATATCAGGTTTGGAAAGATTCAATTTTTTAGGAGACATCCAGTCCACAAATTTGTTCCAGATCTTCATATAAATTTTAGATGTAGAAGGTTTTCTACTTTTTAGAAGTGTAGCAATTACGTTTTTAGACAGACCTTTTTGTTTTAAAATCAACTCCTCAAAATCCAAGCCGTGAGTTGTAGATTTTGAATTCCTTGATGCGAAACTGGTCCCTGGAGGAGAAGATTGTCCATCAGAGGTAAAGGATAAGGGTGGTCTATAGCCAAACTTTTCAGAAGGCAGAACCAGACCCTTTTTGGCCAAAAGGGAGCCACAAATATTACTGTCAGCCTGCTGTCTCGAATTTTCGCTAGTGACCTGGCAATTAAAGGAATTGGAGGGAAGGCTTAAGCCAGAGGAAAGTTCCAAGCTTGGGCTAGAGCATCCACTGCTTCTGGATTGTCCCTTGGGTTCAGCTAAGAAAATCTCTCCACTTTCGCATTTGTCCAAGATGCAAACAGATCTATACATGGGTTTCCCCATTTGTTTACTAGAGACTGGTAAATCAGAGGATTTAGGGACCATTCCCCCGGGTCTAAAGTCTTCCGACTCAGGAAATCCGCCACTAGATTGCAGGAACCCTTTAAATGCACTGCCGTGATGGAGGCTACATTTGTTTCTGACCAAACAAAAATTCTTGCAGATATCGCTTATAGCGCTCTGTGTTTTGTGCCACCTTGGTGTTTAATGAACGCTACTGCTGTAGAGTTGTCTGAATACACCTTTAAGTTCTGATTTACTACCAGATGCTTGGCTGCTTGTAGAGATTCCCATATCGCTCTCAACTCCTTGTAGTTTGATGAGAACTTTTCCAGATGGGGAGGCCACTGACCTTGGAAGTATTGTTGGTTTATGTGGGCTCCCCAGCCCCAGGCGCTTGCATCTGTAGTTATAATTGTTTGGTCCGGCAACCAACAAACCCCCCTCTGAAGGTTTGCTTCTTTCAGCCACCAATTCAGACCTCGATACCCTGGGGGATAGATGAAATTTCTTTTCTAGGGAAAGTTGGGTTTTGTCCCATACTGAAAGAGTCAGGGCTTGCAGCATACGTGAGTGGAACTGAGCCCACTGGACGGCCGGGATAGTAGAAGTCATGGAGCCCAGTATGGACATGGCTTCTCTCACTGAAACCAACTTTTTCCTCTGAAAATTTGAGATTTTCTCTTGAAGAGAGGTAATTTTTTCCCTTGGAAGGAATGTGGATCTCAATACAGAGTCCAGAGTCATTCCCAGGAATAATTTTGTGTGGCTCGGAACTAGATCCGATTTTTCCAGGTTTAAATTCATCCTAATTCCTGTAGACAACAGATTACTTGGGGTTGATGGATTTTTAGAAGCTCTGGAGAACCTGCTGATATAAGAAGATCGTCCAGATATGGGATGATGACAATATTTTTTAGTCTTAAAGAGGTAACTACCTCCACCATTAACTTTGTGAAAAGTCTGGGGGCTGATACGATCCTGAACGGGAGGGCTACAAACTGGAAATGAATAATCTCCCCGTTGAGACACACTGCAAATCTGAGATATTTCTGAAAATCTGCATGAATCGGTACATGGTAATATGCATCTTTTAGATCCATAGTTATCATTAAAGCCCCTGGGGTAATCATTGGGATTGCTGTTTTCAAAGATTCCATTTTGAATTTTTTGTACACAATGAGCCTGTTGAGGAACTTCAAGTTTATGAGTGTACGAAATGAGCCATTTGGTTTCTGTACTAGAAACAGGGAAGAATAGTGAGCCCCTGCCCGTTCCGAGACAGGAAGATGGGAAATGGCACCCAGATGAAGCAGATTTTGGACGCCCTCTATCATTTTGGACGCCCTCTATCATCCTGGACTGAAGAGTAGGAGAAGATTGGTTTGAGACTAAAAACCTGGGAGGAGGGAGAGACGAGAATTGTATCCTGATTTTATCAGATTCAGGATCCAGGAGTTTGAGTTTTTTTTTCTTCATCAGTGATCAACAATAACCTCAGTCTCCCTCCTACAGGTATCATGTCATTGTTTGTAGGGAGGGGTTAAGGATAAAGTCTTTTCCTTTACCCCCCTTTTGGTAGCTCAACCTCCCCGACTTCCCCTTACCTCTAAAGTTTGAGAACTTGTTTCTTGTTTGGGGACGAAAAGTTTTCTGCGGTTGGCTAGATTTCTCTTCAGGAAATTTCTTTTTCCTATTTGCCGCCTTCTCAAGGATGTCGTCCAATGGTTGGCCAAACATTACTTTACCTAGACAGGGAACACCACATAATCTAGATTTAGAAGTGTTATCACCCGTCCAGATTTTAAGCCATAAAGCCCGCCTTGCAGAATTTGAGAGAGCGACCGATCTAGCGGCCATTTTGACCGTCTCCACTGAGGCGTCTGCAAGAAAACCTGTTGCTAACTTTAACATGGGAATAGATGATAGAAGATCCTCTCTAGGCGTTTTATTTTCAATATGATCTTCTAATTGAGAAAGCCACACATACAGTGCTCTAGCCACACTAGTGGCGGTGATGTTTGGATTTAACATTGCTGAAGTAGAATCCCACGTTTTACAAAAGAGCCCCTCCATTTTCCTATCCAATGGGTCTCTCAGCTGAGAGGCATCTTCAAAGGGCAAAGACATCTTCTTTACAAATTTAGTAACCTGAACATCTATTTTAGGAATATCAGACCATAGGTCCACATCTTTATCATCAAAAGGAAACAGAGATCTGAACTCTTCAGGTAGTACCAGACTCTTCTCCAGCTCCTGCCATTCATCAACAATAATACTTTTAATATTCTCATGAATGGGAAAGACCATTCTTGTCCTGGACCTCAACTCACCAAACATTTCGTCCTGAATAGTCATAGAATGTTCTTCATCCTGAATACCCATGACGTCCCTAACCGCTTTAAGGAGAGTCTGAGTATCTTCAGATGCGGAAAAATATTTAGTATTTACTGGCTTAGAGGGTCCTGGAGAAATTTCTCCTTCTTCCATACCCTCTATGTCAGATCTAGATACAAAGATCCTCCTCCCCAGAATCAGAATCCGGAACCACTTTGGGTCTTTTAGCTGGAGGCTGAATATCTCAGACTTTAACTAGACTCCCACTGCCACAAGGAATACCAGGTTGTAAATTAGGCATATAACCAGATGAATACTGAAGAGGGTTACTAGGTAGGTAACCAGTAGCAACAGAAGAAACATTAGCTGGCTCAGCACTGGTGAAAGTCGGATATACATTAACAGCAGATGGAACATTCATGGACGACTGACTGCTAGAAGACGGAATTAAATTAAGTCCGGCCAGAGATGACTGTATTTCTTGGCGAATAAGTGATCGCATATCTTCAGAAATACAGTTTCTCTTCTTGAACTACTTTAGATATATAATTTTTGCATAATTATTTTTTTATATGTCTACGGAAGTTTAGCATAACACAAAACACATTTGCAAATTTTCGCTTTAGGTTTTTGTGAAGGTTCCTGATCTCCCTAAGAAAGAAGGAACCACAAATCAGAAGCTAAACAGAGCAGTATTTGCAACAGAAAATATGCAGGAAAATACTCACAGCTGGAGAAACAAGCTGCTCCATAGCATCAGCCTTGGAGGAAGCCTGTGAGTCCATGGTAGCCAGAGGACAATCAGATAAAGAGAACACTCATTTTCCTACCTTTATCAAAACAGGAAATTCAAATTTTGGCGCCCCGCCGGCACCTCCGTACAGCCTGGAACTTCCGATCCACGCTCAAAGCGCCCGGCTTCCCCTGGACAGAATTAAGCACTGCACACTCACGCAGCGTCCCACGGGGAAGCCAGGAAGCAGCAGTCCATACACTGCCGCAGACCCCAGGAGACCACCGACAGCTCACAGAGCCCCCGCCGACAGTCCCCTGGAGTACCGCCGAACCCAAGGAACCGACATGAAGGTACATGTATCCCGCGCAAGTGTGGGTCACATGGGCGCAGGATACCGCAGTATCCTTAGCGTGGGGACATATAGCTCCCCCGGAGCGCAGTCCCCCACTCGCCCAGAGGCCGGGACAAGTTCCCAGCGACTAAGTGGGAGAAATGGGTTAGGGGCTCCAGAGGAGGCCGCAACCCTCCCCAGAGAAAAAGATAAAAGTAAAAGAAAAAAAATCCGAAGTCCACAACAGATCCAGAGCTCTGTCTTGGACCTAATAGAAACAGGAAAACACTGAGGAATGGTGGGAGGGGCTTTTAAACTCTCTGTTCCTGTTCCTATTAGGTCCAAGGGGACCATCTCTCTGGTGGCTGTCATGGTGGACGAGGAATAAAATAGGAGGGAAGATGTAGGCCAGCCTGAACCTCCAAGGGATTGACAGAGCATCTACTGCCAAGGGATTGTCCGCTCTGTAGAGGGAATAGAATCTGTCCACCTGGACGTTGAACCTCGTTGCCATGAGATCGATCTCAGGGGTGCCACACCTGAGCATAATCTGATTGAAAGACCACTCTTCGGTCGGAAGGCCTCTGCTCAGGCGGCCTGCTATAACATTGTGAATACCCCAGATATGAACGGCTGATAAGTGGGTGAGGTTCAATTCTGCCCAATCCAGAATCACACCTCTCGCTCAAGAGACTTTGACTTCATGCCTCCCTGTTTGTTGATGTATAGAACAGCTGTCATGCTGTCTGACTGAACTCTCACAGTTTTGCCCTGAATATAAAGGGCAAAGTGAAATAGGGCCAATCTGATGGCCCGAATCTATAGGAGATTTGAGGATAATGTCTTCTCTTGGGGAGACCAAGTCCCTTGGACTGTTTTGTCCAGAAGATGTGCTCCCCAACCTACAAAAGGGATGCGTCTGTGGTATGATCCAAACAGGTTGGATCAGAGATTTTCCGTCCTTAAGGTAAGCCCACAAACACAGAGAGGACCGGCTTGAGGAGACAAGGAGTGCACGGAATTTAGTCCCTTCGGACTGGGATCCCACTTTGCTAAAACTTCCGACTGAAGAAGACGTAGGTGCCATAAAGACCAAGCTACCGCTTCTGTGGTTGCAGCCATCAGTTCCAACATTTTCATTAGATAGCGGAGAGTTACCTGCTTGGGAGCTGAGAGAGATTGGGCTGTGTCCTGGACCCGTAGCTTTCTTTCGGGAGTTAGATGAATAGTCATCGCTACGGAATCTATCATGAACCCTAAGAATTTCACCGACGTGGCTGGATGAAGATTGGATTTGTTCCAATTGATTATCCAGCCTAGTTGATGAAGAAAGGACACAGCTGTCTGAATATGTTGGGAAAGGATCGTTTGAGGAGGCAACTTTGAGAAGCCAATCATCTAGGTAAGGGACTATACACAGTCCCTGAGGTCTCTGAGCAGCCACCACAGAAACTACCTTGGTGGGGCCGAAGAAATCCCGAACGGGAGGGCAACAAACTGATAGTACCTTAGAACTCCCCGAATTTGAACAGCGATCCTTAAGAATCTTCTGGATCCAGGGTGGATGGGGATATGAAGATAAGCATCCTTGAGGTCCAAGGTTGCCAGGAAATCCCCTGGCATAAGAAGATTTGATAACTGACCGAATTGTTTCCATACGGAAACGCTTCCGTCTGATAGACCGGTGGAAGAACTTTAGGTCTATGATCGTCCTCAAATCTCCTGTGACTTTGGGAACCAGAAACACAGGAGAATAGATGCCCAACCCCTGCTCTTGAGAGGGAACCTCCTCCAAGACACCCTTCTGTAGATATTCCAGAATATAGGCTTCCAAAATCTTTTGTTTGTTGTAAGGTAAAAGTCTGGTTCTTACAAATTTGTCTAGAGGAATATTCTCCAATTCCACTCTGTACCCTTCCAAAATGATCCGGAGGACCCAGGAATTTTGAATATGGGTCCTTTAGGAAATAGGAGGCGACCGCCTACAGGAAGAGAAGGATAAGGTAGTTGGGGCAGAGTGGGAGCACTGGCAGATATCCAAGAGCTTCGAAGAGGCCCGTAGTCAGGGTGCCGAGGATCTTCCACCCTTGGAGCCCCTGGAGTGTCTACCGCTCCTTTGTTTTTGGGACCCCCAATATTTTTGGGATTTGGCTTGGGAGCCTGACCTGGCTCCATACCTTTTACCTCGACCGCAAAAGGACTGCTGAGGAAGAGATATCCCTTTCCGATCAGACAGTCCCTCCATAACGCGGTCGAGCTCAGACCCAAAGAGAATGCCAGGCTCATAAGACATAGCACACAGAGTGTGTTTAGAGTAGGTGTCAGACCTCTAGGGTTTAAGCCATAAGGGGAGACACCCCACTGAGGAGAGGGCCATGAATTTTGAGGTCAGCTTAAGTTGCTGAGGAGCAGCATCACAGAGGTAATCGATAGCCAAACTAGCAGTTTTACAAGAGGCCAAAATGTCATCCCTTGAGACCCCTTGGTCTAGGTCGGACTGGATTTCAGAAAACCTATTTCTCAAGAATTTAGCCACCTCAGAAGAGGCTGTCGCCACAGAGGTGGACGCTGAGGCGGTAGAATAGGTGCGCCGAAAGGCGCAGTCTGCCTTATGGTCCATCGCATCCTGGAAGCTAGAGCAATCATCCGAGGGAACCAAGGTCCGTTTAGATAATTTTGAGATGGGCAAATCCACCTTCGGTACAGGTCCCCATGAAGATACTTTGTCTTCCTGTAAGGGAAACATGCTTTTGAAGCGCTTTGTAAGCACGGGACCTTTTTCCGGCTTCTATCACTCCATCTTCATTAAAGACAACAGTGAATTGTCTGCTTTAAAGGCCCTAGGCCCCTTCGAGACAGACGTAGAGGCTTCACCGTTGGTAGCATTGCCACCGAACCTGATAGACCTAAGCAGACGCTGAGTTTTCTGAGGGAAGGAAAAAAAAATATTGAAATTTATCTTCCTCTTCACATACTTTTTCCCTGGACACCTCTATAGATCTTGGTGGCAAAGCTGCTCTTGTACACTTAGCGGCCATCAATTTCTTTAACTCGTCAATGGAGGCTCCCATCATGTTCATATTGGAGGACACAAAATCCTTGACCCAGACAACCATATCCTGAATAGTAGGTTCCTGCTGGACCTGGTATCTGGCACGGCACGAAAGACAGCGTGAGAACTGGTAGTTGTCCTCTAACAGGGCCTGACAATCGTGGCAAAAGTACTTACTTACAGTCGGCAGACGACATGCTCTGCAAGATATAAGCAGTTAAACATGGAAAGGGGAAGAAAGGAAAAAATACGTTAATCCAATGGAAAAAGGCTTTACCATAAGGAAAGCAAGAAAAGGCAACAAATGTCTCAAAATAGCAAACAGGCTATAGAGACAGCAAAAAAACTCAATAGCAATCCAAGCTAGAGTAGGGCTAGGAAAAGGCAAGCACTACAGCACTAGGAAGCCGCCAGGCTATTGTGAGTAGCCTTAAATAGGGCACAGCTAACTGAAGCCACAAAGCTCTGCTCATTATGGGCAGAAGTAAAAAATGTCTTTAAATCCCAAGCATAATAGGATAAAAATTTTGCAGGTTAATAGAAGGAAAGGCATTGGTTAAAACCTGAAGCCTGAACATTTAAAATTATACACATAATAAAATAAGATCGACAGAGCCGGAAGTGACGACAGACGCTGTCACCTCCGACCCGCCCCCTCCCCGGAACGCAACGCTCACAGAGGAGGAATTCGGCTGAATAGAGAAGTGCTGGCACAGAGCAGCATACAAGAGAAAACACAAGCAGCAGATGCTGCAAGGTAAAAGGAGGAACCCTTATAGTAGGGGAAAGTAGAGGAGCCAAAAAAGCACCCCAAAGGAGTCACAACAGATAATAAAAGTGAAAAAATTGGGGGTCCTGATAGAGTAATCCTGCAGGACCCGTCCACCAGTCATAACCTCTGTCCGAGAGGACAGGAAAAAAAAAAAAAACAAGGGGGTTGGGCTCTTTCCCCCTATATGAAAGGGGGTGGGAGGATCTAAATACCCCATCTGTGCCACTGGTTAGGACGTAAGGAAATGACATATTTGTTTGGGTGGATGCTTAAAGGGGTACTCCGGTGGGGAAAAAAATTTCAAATCAACTGCTGCCAGAAAGTTATACAGATTTGTAAATTACTTCCATTAAAAAAATCTTAATCCTTCCAGTACTTATCAGCTGCTGTATCCTCCACAGGAAGTTGCGTAGTTTTTTTTCCTTTCTGACCTCAGTGCTCCCTGCTGTCACCTTGTCCAGAGCAGAAGTTTGCTATGGGGATTTGCTCCTAGTCTGAATTATTCCTGACATTGGACAGAGGTGTCAGCAGAGGGCATTGTGGTCAGACTGGAAAAAACTACACAACTTCCTGTGGAGCACACAGCAGCTGATAAGTACTGGAAGGATAAAGATTTTTTTTTTTAAGTAGTAATTTACAAATCTGTATAACTTTCTGGCACCAGTTGATTAAAAGAAAATTGTTTTCCACCAGAGTACCCCTTTAAGATAAGGAAAAAGCTAAAAGCATGTATAATTAGACACAGGGAGGCATCACTACATTCCTCACAGAAGTTCCTAGAAGCTACCTGAAGAGGCAGAGGCATGAAAAGTCAGGGGGAAAATATTTTCCCATTGCCCTCTCTTCTCGGATGCATAACTCCCAACTTTTGCTAAGCACAGGATAAGCAACGCCCCTAACCACACTCACAGCCACACCCCCAGCATGAGAATACCTCTTTAGGGTAGGGTCACACGTAAAGGATCCGCCATGACCTGACCCATAGTGTGACTCCAGCTGTTGCCTTGCCCCCTGGTTGGGTCGCAGTGGCAATCTGCACTCCGAGCAGTCACACAGGGGCCTGCAATTTGCTGAGTGCATTCGCAGTGTACTCCGACATCGCAGAGCAGCCACAATGTTTGAGTACCTTCACATGTATGGCTGCTCGAGACAGCGGATTGCGGCTGCGAGCGGCGCAACAGCTGGAGGCACACTGTGGGTCGGGTCACGGACGCAGCTGCAGTATAAAACATGCTGTGGATCCGTTACATGTGACCATACCTTTAGGGTCTATTCACATGTATAGTATTCTGTACAGAATCTGACGCTGTATTCAGCCATTTAATTTACATTGAAATCTGTAGCAGAAAATCCTGCGGATCAAATCTGTGCAAATAGGCTGCATGTGTGAATAGACCATCAACAGCAATAATGTTGTCAGTGTCACCTAAGTTTAGGAAGACGTCCTATACTGACAACAATCCCCATCGTTACCACTACAGACAATATAAGAGATTACATACAGTTATATCAGGTCATGTCTTCTCTGATCAGCGTCCTTCACTTTCCTTTTTCTTCTCCAGCTCAGACACCATAATGATTTCTTCTGGCTATGACTCTCTTGAGAACATGGCAGGAAGAAAAAACATTTTGGACTTCGCACTTTTCCATCAACTATAATGCCCCAAACTGTAATAATGCCCCCCCCCCCCTTTAGTAGAGTGGGTAGCAGCAGATGTCCCCACATTAGGCGGCAGATTTCCCTCCCCCCATAGTAGACCGCAACAGTGCACCAATTCAGCTCCCCCCCCACCAAAAAAACCCGTCCACATGCATGCATGCTTACCTTCTATGGCTCTTCTTTTCTGTCTTCCTCTCTCTTTGTTACAGCATCTGGTGACATCACTCGTGCGCTACAGTGCAGGAGGCAAAGCTCAGCCCGACCTCTTGCGTTTGCTGGCTAAATGTAGCCAGCTGGCACAAAAGTGATTGACAGGGTGAGGAGCCAATGGCTTCCCACCAAGCTCCACATTTAACTGTAAATGCCTTTCATAAGGCATTTACAGTTAAACGCGGGACATGTATAGGCTTTTCTGGGACGGCAGGACATCACCCCAACAGCAGGAATGTCCTGCTGGATCCGGGACGGTTGGGAGGTGTGTCGGATGACTGGTTATGACTATAGGCGTTTTCATGGACTCCAGGCAGCCATCTTTCCTTTATCCAGAAGTTCAACTATACATACTCTCTGTAAGATACACAGGTTTCTTATTTGATGAAGTTACCTTATTTATAATGTGGATGGAATTATATCATGTAGATGAGCAGAACTGGCTTCATATAATCTCCATACTGAGATGGTAAAAAGTTTATAAACTGCACCCCCTTCTACTGCAGATTAAGGGGATGTGTCTTATGGGGATCAATGTAATCACATATTGCATGTATCAGTCTATGGATTTTTCTCTACTCTACCACATGATATAAAAATTCCCACGAGGAAACTTAAGTCTTCCTAATTATTATATTAGTACTGTATTTTAATATCAGAGATAGTTCTGGTTAGAACTGGGCAGGGTTTACTCCCATTTTATATATCTAGAGATTAGATGCCCATTCATCATCGTTTGATTTGAGGTTCTCTTTTCAAAGTAATCCCGATATGATATCTGAACTTACCAACTTCCGTGACTAAGTTTGATACCAACTAATCGTATTCATGTATTATTGATTTATATCTGACATTGTGTCATGGATTTTTTTTATTACTCATCTATATCATGGCGAGTTTATTTTAATGTATTATAGCCAATAAACCCACATAATTTTAATAATAATATTATTTTATTATATTGCAAAATTTACTTCCACCACTACTTCCTAGAACTTATATCTGGGAAAATAGCCAGGCCCAGATATGGTGTATTGCATTGTTTATATATTTTTGCCAATTCATAACAGCCATAATATTTAATATTGCTGTTGACCATAAAAAAAAAAAAAAAAAAAAAAAATCCTAATTGAGTTCTATTATATATCTTCTGACAAAATGGAGGCCTTAGGAAGACGATATCTCCAACATAGTAAGCACCAACAGTCGAAGATATTCCCTGACATGTTGGACCCTTGTTTAAGAAGGTTTATGTCCCCAAATGGCAAATCTCACAATACGACTCCTGACACGAATGCCACATCAAATAAGAGTTCTGTCAGAGATCCAATAGTGTTCTATTCCTTTGATTTTCCCACCTGTAGTACATGGAATTCTACCATAGACAATACTGAATCATTCTTAACACAACGTACATTTTATGGTCAGAATTTTTTTTTTGTTTTTATTAACCAAGAAGGATAATTAACGAAAAACAAAGAACCTTTATTAAAGGAAAAAAAGAAAAAACATAACAGTGCCTAAATCTTTATTTTTTTCATAACCTACATTTTTTTTTTCAAATTAGACTTTTTTTTTACATCGTATGTCACAAAAAAAATTAAATTACCAATACTTTACAGTTATGCTTGATTCCAGTCTTAATGGAAGAAATAGGACAAAGTGAAAAACCCTCAGATGTTTCTATTCCATGTAAATACAGTTGCGCAAATTCAAGTGAACCGCCTGCAGCTGTTAGTGTAAAAGATCCTCAACACAAATTGTTTTACCAGAAGAGCAGGAGATAGACAGATATGTACCACTTCGCTCAGCTGTTGCGAGATACACCTCAAAATCAGAACAAATCTCAGTACAATACAGTGGCTTTCTGCTTCTAAAATACTGAAACACAATCTTGGCTCTGCATTGGATGCAGGCCTAAAATGCAAATTTAAAAGAAAGTAACAAAAATGATCAGGAGGTAAAAAAAAAAAAAAAAATTATAATAATTCACAGAAAAAAATTCCCCAAAACTAAAAACATTATCATGGTAAATATTTGTGGTTTAAATCAAAATAACTTTTGTCAATGACAAAAGCAATTTTCTTCAAAAGTACTGCACACAGTATACTCTTGGGAATGTAAACAGTTTGTTAAGCATGACAATGGTACGACTTCCCCTGCTGAAGGGAACTTATACCCCCTTATCTTCCCCTTTCTAAAAGGAGAAGTTGTCTTACCATAAAAAGGAGGAGTTCTGCAACATCTAAAGATCAGTTAATGTTCATAAAACTGTAGTGTTGCAACTATGGGAGGCACACATACATAATACTGTATATTTCAGTATATACAACTGCGTAATGCATTGCCCCGTATAAAAAAAATGGCCTTTGAACTTTATCGATTGCGAACCGACCAAGAGTTAAGCCAATTGAGCAAACACAAAAAGAATTATTTTTTCTTCAGATGTGAAAAGAAATGATAGAACAGATCTTTCAGTTTTTTGTGCAGGGATAAAAAGTTCACTAGTTGTAGTGTGTGAAAGTATTATGTACACCTGACATGCTCCTAAACAATGTGTCAGAGCTGACATAAGAAGCGCAGTGAAAGTCACTGTTAAATAGGGGGGGGGGGGGGGGGAACATGGAAAAATCTAAAAATGAAAGCTCTATAGTAAAAACCCATGGTTATTGGCTACGGGTATAAGTGTTTGTTAGGTTAAGATTTTTGCAGCATGCTTTGTCCAAACATTTTTTTTTTTTTTTTTTTAAATTATGAATTATTTACCGTACTATGAAGAAAAGAGTGTTACATATGTCACAAAATCCAAACTGTTTCTTACTTCATAGGATACGTAATGGTGGAGAAAAGGGTTTCTCAAGAATGATGAAATAGATGAGGGTTTTACTTTTAGATAAGACTAGCACTCTCCCTTTTGCAGTGAATAGGCGAAGTCAGCTCAACACAGCCAGTTAAAAAAAAAAAAAGAAAAAAAAAAAAATGGAAAAAAAAAATGCAAACCACAACATTTAGTTTATCTACATCCAGCTTACCAGCAACATTTATAATATATCAACAATAATTTTTTAGCATTTTCCGTAGGGTACCTTTTTTTAAATGTTCTGATTATTTACAACTGTACAAGCAAAGCACACACTTCCAAGTGCACATATTTAATACAGTATTGACTATTTGCATTTACATTTCAACAATCTGGAAAAAAAAAAAGAAAAGAAAAAAAAAAAAAAAAGATCAAATATTCGATATCTTGAAGGTATATTACAAAACTGTTGCTAATTCCTGTACAACAGTGTCATTACTCAGGTCAGTCATAACAGAGGTACACACTGAAGCCAAGTAATTTTTTTTCTTCTTTTTTTTTCTTTTTTTTGTATTTCACTCAGGCTAACCCAGGAGGGGTCAGACTTAATTAAATCTAAGCTGTCTTATACAAAAGTTAAGGCAAAGTCATTTTCAAGTTTAAATAAAATTCAAGTCTTTAAATATTGGATGGAAATATTTTTTAAAAAAGATTCTAAAACAAATAGAAAAACAAAAAAGGAAGAAAAAAAAGCAGTTTAATTTGTCTTCTACTACCTGAACCTGCAATTTATCATATAGGTTCCTCTGGCAGTATTAATGAGAAAGGAGCAGGGGAAACAAAACAAAAAAAAGAACAGAAACAAACACGCCTGGAATAAACTGTACCCTACAGCGTAGACTTTCGCTGCTCTGAATACGTTTTAAACTTTACATATTTCAAACTAAAATAATTTAGATTCTTCTTTATTAGAAACGTGCTAAATTTAGTGCATCCTTGTCCTTCAAAAAGTATTTAAATGTGTACAACCTGCAATAAACCTTTATTCCCAAGGTGGTTATGACATCTCCCACCATTATATATAGATATATATATTTTTTATATATATGTAAGTCGATATATAGAAAAAGAAAATTCTAATACATCATCAGCCCATTTTCCTGATCAAAACGGAAAAGTTCATGGCAGCTGGGAGATGTCATTAAGTAGTTACCCCTGGTGCAGCATGGTATTTAAAGGATCTGTGGGCCAAAGGAAAAAAATTTAAAATAAACTAGAAAAAAAATGAATATATTAAAGGAGCAATAGTTGTAGAGGGTAAATGAAAACCTACATGGAGCAGAGATATAAAGCATTAAGTGCTTGAACTTTCTTTAAGAACAATGTGCTTTGAAACATCTGACTACGTTAACTTGTGTCCTGGAAATGTGGAGCTGGATAAGAGTTAGTAGCATGGAGAAACCATCGCTGTCAGAAAATATGCATCTACACAAACCTAAACACATCAAGTAATGTAACGGAAAGGGAAGCAAAAACATAAAAGGTATTTTTAGTAGCCAGTTATTTTTGGTAGCATTCAATGGCAATGCTAACGTAACAGATAAAAGGAGGTCTGCATTTAAAAAAAAAAAAAAAGGCAAAAACAAAGTAAGAGTTGCTTGACTTTTAACACCCAATAGTTAAGTGATACATGCTGGCATTACTTGATGTAGGGGAATGGTAAAAATGATAAAAAAAAATACTTAAGTGTCCGTAACTACAGAGCCTTATCCAGCAACTCATTCCGTAATACATGGGAGTGGCGTGACAGCTAATGTGTGATGTGTAGGTCTCCCTTTGGCCTTTTTCCCTTCTATTGAGGAGATTTTACTGGGCTTCCAGGTTCCTTATTTACACGTTTTCCAACAGCCAGAGGAGGTGGAGGAGATCTACGCCCTGATAGTCTCCTCTGGTCTTTGGGCCGCCCTGGGTTTGATTTTGCAGGTGGGGTGTCTCTGGCTTTCTCTACTGATGTGTCATTCACCTTCCTCTCTTCTTTGACACAAGCCGTAGAGTTTTGCTTCTGTTCTTTCGAGGGCTGTAATGTAGGCCCATCCTTGCTTGTTCTCTGGCAAATCTCTGCATAACTCGGCTTTCTTAATTCCTAATGGGGGAAGATAAAAACTATTACCAATAATTCAGTATTAAAAATTGAAAACTAGGCTACCATGTACACAAACAAGCAGGGTTTATACATGAAATCGTAGTAGGTTTATTGGTACTCACTGTAGCAGCTCCATTGACCTGAATGGATTTACTAGCAGTACTGAGAGTGTTTGAAATCCTTTCGATAGTTGGAGACTCCCGTTGCTGAATATCAACTATTTTAGATTCACTGAGGGGGGGGGAAAAAAAAAAAAAAAAAAAAAAAAAATTTAAGTGCGTGTATTACGACCATGTGAAATCAGCCTATGACAAACACTCCCCAAAAATTCAAGATTTTATGAAAGAAAAAGTGAGGCTTTCCAAAATCATAGTAAAAATAATGCTTTTACTGCAGTTTGCGTAATTACAGTAAAATAGTGCAATTTAGTATTTATTTAATGCAAAATCACTGCAAAAACCCAAAGTTTGAAAACCCTTACAGTGGAGGTATATAACTCATATCCTGACCCATGGAGATAGCAGCAGTACGCCGACAAAACTGGGTGGGGAGGGGTCTGAGAGCTGCTAAGATGTGGTCATTGTATCCTGTTCACATGATGCAGGTACAGTGAGGGATCTTAAAAACGCAGTTGAAATAGAATGAAACAGACGGCACTGAAGGACTAATGATTGTGGGTGTGAATGATGGGGGAGAAAAAAATTGGAGTGCTTCTTTAAAATTCATAAGAAAATAAGACAAAACCACTAAACAGCATAAAACTTACTCTGGAGAATGTGATGGGGAAGGAGGACTCTGGTAAGTCACTGGCAGAACAGTAGGGACTGGCAGCAAAGGTTCCCGTGGAATTCCAGAGGGGACAGTGTTTGTACTTGCATCTACATTAATGTTCTACAAACAAACAAAAAAAACAGGTGATAAACTGTTCAAAACCAACAGCCTTTACAGACAAGGACTACAATACTGTTAAATCTTGGTGAGTTTCTAAGCCATAAACTTGTGATACCTTGAATATGAGCAGTACGTTATTTGTGTAGGAGCGTTACTTTAGATGTGTGCATACAATACACTTCAGTACATATTCCTGCAAATTTAGTCTAGGGCCACACTTCCACATTTGGTAGTACTAGTGATTGAGTTCAACTAGTGAGTGACAGCTGTTGTGCAAAAGATTGCATGGTTCTCAATGTACTGTGACTGGTAGTTAAATGGTCACACATTAAAACTAATTTTTGTTATTGCACTCCTTATAGTAAATAAATATTTCTAATATACTTTGGTAAAAACAATGAAGTTTTCTATGTTTTATTTGTGCTTACAAAAAGCTCAAGAGCACATTTTCCCCCATCTTATACACAGACTTTGGACCAAAGCCCAAACACAGGAAGTGCAGCCTGGAGTGCTGAGGTGGTGTGTCCAACCAACAGCATATGGCAGTTATGTGTGAGAGGAGCTATGATTGGATGAGGCTGGACACACACCCTCAGCACTCCAGGCTGCACTTTCTGTGTTTGGACCTCGGTCCTAAGTCTGTGTATAAGATGGGGGGAAAATGTGCTCTTAAGCTTTTTTTTTTAAAGCACAAATTAAAAAAAAAAAAATGAAGTTTTCTATGTTTTAACAAAGTATATTAGAAATATTTATTTACCATAAGGAGTGCAATAGCAAAAAATTATTTTAATGAGAGTGACCATTTAAAATCAATTCATAGCATTACTAAATGTCAGTGTAGTGTGAGGCTTAAAAGGGCACTCCAATGATAAACAATGTTTTTTCAAACTAACTGGTGCTAGAAAGTTACAAATTTGTAAATTACTTCTATTATAAAATCTTAATCCTTCCAGTAGTTATCAGCTGCTGTATACTACAGAGGAAGTTATGTAGTTCTTTAGTCTGACCACAGTGCTCTCTGCTGACACCTCTGTCTGTCAGGAACTGTCCAGAGCAGGATAGGTTCGCTATGGGGATTTGCTCCTACTCTGGACAGTTCCTGACATGGACAGAGGTGTCAGCAGAGAGCACTGTGGTCAGACTGGAAAGAACTACACAACTTCCTCTGGAGCACATAGCAGCTAAGTACTGGAAGGATTCAGAACTTTTAATAGAAGTAATTTACAAATCTGTTTAACTTTCTAGAACCGGTTGATTTGAAAAAAAAAAAAAAAATGTTTACCGCTTTAAGCACTTAGTCATCCTGATACATCTAACAAGGAATAGGTTGCCTTCAAGTGAAGAACAGATATAGAGAAGACATACACTTCGGCTCTATTAAAACCATGCATATAAGTTTTAAAAAACTACACCAAACATATCTATAGGACTCCATTTACTTTAGGATGTCCTTTTGGCCTCCATTGCACTGCAATATATTTGTATACTTTTTGTGCTATTACATAGCCTAGTACACTATGCCACTCAAGTATTTTAAGCAATAGAAGCCTATTAAGGACATATATCTCACTGTATGTTTTTGAAAATATACATCTGGAGAATATAACAACATAAGCTCTTCAACATTTTCAATAGCAAAATTGTCCAAAAGGTAGGAGATAACTATGGGGGTACAAATCACAAATTAAAGGAGCTGCCACTCGTTCTCTATGGGCCATTGCCAAGCAAAACTTATGTGTGTTTAGACAGGGAATATCTAATTTCCCCCATGCCCACATACAATGTGACTGTCATGATAGCTGCCAGCTCATTCAACAATGAAAAATTAAATTAAAAGCAAAAAAAGGTAAACTTCTACGGCTATTATTGCCTATTAGCAAAACTGCCCCCCACCCCACACACATACACTTTATGAAAATATGGAGATCCTTGAGCACATCTACTGTGCCAACAAGGAGGCTGATTTTACCTTCTCTTTTGATGTGCTTATTACCAAATTAGACAATCTGTTCTCAAAGAAGTCTTCAGGTTTTAAATTGCCAGCAGCACCAGGTAAAGGAGGAAAACTTGACAGCCCTAATTCAAAGCTAGGAGAAGGAGGCTTAATGGGTGGAGGCGACTGTGTCTGTCCTCTCTGGAATAAAAAATAAAAATAAATTAACATTTAGTTAAAGTGTACACAGGTTACAGACACAAGATTTTTTTTTAAAAGCATTTTAGGGGTTCAAACTATGCAGTTTGCATAACAATTGTGTAGATTTGCTGCAAACACGGTTGGATAGCTGGTAGTGTAAAATAAACTGTACCTTTCCTGGAGCTGAGGGTATTGGCAAACTTATAAATTTGCCTTTTTATTTTTCAGTTGAGTGTCAAGGAGGTGGAGCAGAGCTGTTCAAGTGCCAAAGCCTGGCAAACCTCCTCACTAGCCCTCACCTCTCAGCCCCACCTTGAAGGACTTTGAGGGATGTGTATTTCAATGACTGAGGGTCAGGAGGTGATGCAAGTGAGATGGTGTGCCCAGCTGTGGCATGTAAGCTGCTCTGCTCCATGTCCTTGACACTGTGAGGTGATTTTATAACTTTATCAACCAAGTGCCACAGAGGCGGGGCAAAGCACCTTAATATACCAAAGCTTGCCCTTACCTCCTGGCCCTTTATTGATTGAGATACAGATCCCTGAAAATCATTTAAGGTGGGGCTGGGAGGCTGGGTTCTGCCAGTGTGACACTTGACTGAAAAATAAAAAGGTAATTATAAGTTTGGAAAATACCATTAGCTCTCGGAAAGGTAGAGATTGCTTTTATACGCTAACAGCTATCCAATAGTGTCTGCAACTCTCAGCAGCACATACAGCTTGCCTTTAAGATCTTGGCCAACATCTATCATTGTCTTTAGACTGTTTTTTGGGTCTAGAAAATGTGCAAAAAAGGCACAAGCAGGGTTTATTTGCGCCTATTGGTTTACACATTTCTGCTGATTTTGAGTTGCAATCCACTGATTTTGGCAATATGCATAATATGGACGGGTTTTATGAACTGCAACAAAGGCGCAAAGCCACTGAAACGTCTCTAAAACTACACCAGGCCAAATTTAGCTCTATGGTGTATGTAGAGTAAAATTTCTGAAAATGTTTACCTGCACAAAATTTATGAAATGCTTAATAAATTTGGTGCTCCTACACATTACCAGCACACAAAAAAATTAAAAGAAAAAAGGTGTATAAAAGTGGCTTCACCTGCACCTACAATGATAAATGCCCCCCCCCCTTGAGCATGTGTGTGATCTATATAATGGAGAACATCTTATAACCATTAATAAAGCCATTTATATCCTGAAGTTAACTTAAAGGTGATCTGAGCTACAAAATCATGCCAATTTCTTGTGCAGATTAGGCTCTACCTAGAAGGTATTCATATGTATAAAAAATCGCTGTCAGCTGAATGTGTGTGTAAAAAACAAAAAACAAAAACAAAACACTCTTCCAATCCCTAGAGACGCATGAATGTTCAACCTGGCCAAGCGTTCTTGTGTTATGAATGGAAAGAGGAGGGGTAATTCACTGCCAGAATCCTCTGATGGCTGTTTAAGAACAAAAATATTGGGAAATTGAAATTCAACATGCTTGACCCTTTATGTCATCAGTGGGTTCGCTTGGCTTTTATTTATTTTTTTATGTTTAAGCGGAACTTATCACACAAGTTTATCACATGGTTATAGGATGTTGCAAACAGGGACAAGTAACCCTACTTAACCCCTTAAGGACCAAGCCCATTTTAACCTTAAGGACCAGGCAAATTTTATTTTTGCATTTTTTCCTCTGCGCTTTCTAAAATCCATAACTCATATTTCCATCTACAGACCCATATAAGGGCTTGTTTTTGTGTGACCAACTGTACTTTGTAATGTAACCTAATTTTACCATAAAATGAACGGCGCACTCAAAAAAAATAATTTTTTTTTAGGGAGAAAATTTTAATTAAAACCACAATTTTGCACATTTTGTAGGGTTTTGTTTTCACACTCTACACTTTACGGTAAAAATGACATGTGTTCTTTATTCTGTGGGTCAATATGATTAAAATGATACCCAGTGCTAGATACCGTACTTTTCTATTATTGTACTGCTTTAAAAAAATCTCTAACTTTTTGTACAAAATCAGTAATCTAAAATTACCCTATTTTGACCACCTATAACCTTTTCATTTTTCTGCATATAGGGTGGTATGAGGGATAATTTTTCATTTTTTTGCGCCGTCATCTGTACTTTTTATCAATTCCACACTTGCATATATAAAACTTTGATTTTTTTTGGGATATAAAATGTGACAAAAGCAGCATTTTTGGATTTTTATTGATATTTTTTACATTTACGCCGCTCACCATACGGGATCATAAACATAATTTGACAATTTTCATTTTTATTGGGGGAGGGGAGGTTTCACTTTTTTTTTTTTATTTATTTATTTTTAACACTTTTTATGTCCCCATAGGGGACTATCTATAGCTATTATTTGATTGCTAATACTGTTCAGTGCTATGCATAGGGCATAGCACTGATCAGTATTATCAGCGATCTTCTGCTCTGGTCTGCTCGATCTCAGACAAGAGCAGGAGATGCTGGTAAACGGACGGAGGCAGGTGAGGAGACCTCCGTCCACCATTACAGATTAGATCCCTGCAGCAGCTCTGCAGGCGATCCGATCATCTATTTTAACATGCACATTGCTGCAGATGCCGTGATCTGTACTGATCACGGCATCCGAGGGGTTAATGGCAGACATCCGCGCTAGCAGCCGGAACCTGCCGTGTATGACGTGAGCATCGCTCTGATGCTCGCAGTCATACACAGGACATAAATGTACGTCCTGGTGCGCTAAGTACCGCTGCAACAGGACGTACATTTAAGTCCCTGGTTGCTAAGGGGTTATCCAGGAATTGAAAAACAGACCTAATTTCTTTCAAAGACCGCTTCTGGTCTGTCTCCACTCTGGGTGTGGTATTACAACTTGGCTACATTCACTTTAATGGAACTGAGCTGCAGAACCACACCCAACGTGGAGACAGACAGGAAGTGGTCTTTGAAAGAAAATCTCTTTAGATTCCTGGAAAACCCCTTTAAGCTTATCCATGCAAATTAGATTGAAGGGGTATTTCAGGATTTTGTTTTCCTTCGGCTTTTGAGCCCCATCATGACAAGTTATAATCTGTGTAATTTACTTCTAATACCCACAGTGCGCAGTTTTGCCCAGCTTTCATGCACAGGACTCACAGGATTCTACTGTTGTCTCTCACCCACTCACTGCAGCATAGCAACGCCCCTTGAAGACTATATAACTTATGACATTGTCTCTGGCTAAGGAATGCTGGGAATAGTCAGAGAAAACATTAAAATAAAATACTTTCACTATAGTACTCCAGGTGTGGGTCCTGTGCATGAAATAGGACAAAGCAGCACATGATGGTAATAGACTATTACACAGTACTATAAATTGGCATCAAGAACTTAAAGGGGTACTCCACCCCTAGCATCTTATCCCCTATCCAAAGGATAGAGGATAAGATGTCAGATCGCAGGGGACCCCGGGATCTCTGCTGCAGAACCCCGCTATCATTACTGCACAGAGCGGACTCGTTCTGTGTGCAATGACTGGCAATACAGGGACCGGAGCATCGTGACATCACGACACCGCCCCCTCGTTACGTCACGGCCCGCCCCTCAGTACAAGTCTACGGGAGGGGGCTTGGTGGCCATCACGCCCCCTCCCATAGACTTGCATTAAGGGGGAGGGCTGTGACATCACGAGGGGGGCAGAGACGTGACGTCACTATGCTCTGGCCCCAGTAGTGCAGTCATTACGCACAGAGCGGCGGGACCCCGCTTGGATAGGGGGATAAGATGCTAGGGGCGGAGTACCCCATTTAAAGATAACAAAATCAGACAATTTCAACCAAAATGATCAATCATTGGACGAAATTAAAAACTTGTAGCGGCCCATAAACAACTGTTGTACAAGTAGTTTGGTTGAAATGAAATTTTGGGCTGATAGTTTATAGATAACAAAAGATTTTTCACCCGGCTATCTTTCTCGAAATAAAATTCTGATAATATTCCCAGAAAGACAGCTATGTATGTTTGCATGTTCCAGCATCACTTCCAAATGGCTAAAGATGTTACTTATATGCCAACTAAGAATATAGGATAGATTAACCCTAACCTACACCCATTTGCGAGTGACAGGATTTTTGTTTAAAGTCCCATGCAAGTTTATGATAATGATCGGTTACTGCATAACTTCCTAATGGTTGGAGATATTTCGATAATACGTAGTACAAATGCTACTTATTTGTCACATAAAATTAAAGGATGGGGATTTTGTTTCAAGTCCCATGCAAGTATATAGGATTTCCGTTACCTTACTCCAGAAGCTCTGCTCTGCATCTCCCGGTGAGTGCATCAGTCCTGCTTGCATGCCACACCCTTCCCGAATGCCACACCCCTCCCTCATAAAGCCAAGTCCGCCCTTTAAGCAACACCCTTTTTATTTTCTACCCCTTTTGTGCATCGGTCTGGCTTGCAAATCACACCCTCTCCCATAAAGCCACGTACTCTATTACCCAACAACTCAGCCCCACCGGAGGACAAGATAGGAAGACAAGAGCTTTCTCCTTTGCTACTTTCCCTCCACCCCTGCCTCCCCAATGATAAAGTAGGAAAAACCAGCCAATGCCAGGCACTGAGCTAATATATATATATATATATATATATATATATATATATATATATATATATATATATATATATATATATATATATATATATATATTTATATTTATATATTTATATATTTATATATATATATATATATATATATATATTTATATTTATATATATTTATATATTTATATATATATATATATATATATATTATAAATATATCTGTATATAAATTAATATTAATTACATATATATGTGTGTGTGTATGTATATGTGTGTGTGTGTGTGTATGTGTGTGTGTGTATGTGTGTGTGTATATGTGTGTGTGTGTATGTGTGTGTGTATGTGTGTGTGTGTATGTGTGTGTGTGTATGTGTGTGTGTGTATGTGTGTGTGTGTATGTATATGTGTGTGTGTGTGTGTGTGTGTATATGTGTGTGTGTGTGTATGTGTGTGTGTGTGTATGTGTGTATGTGTGTGTGTGTATGTGTGTGTGTGTATGTGTGTGTGTGTAAGTGTGTGTGTGTGTAAGTGTGTGTGTGTGTAAGTGTGTGTGTGTGTAAGTGTGTGTGTGTAAGTGTGTGTGTGTAAGTGTGTGTGTGTAAGTGTGTGTGTGTAAGTGTGTGTGTGTAAGTGTGTGTGTGTAAGTGTGTGTGTGTAAGTGTGTGTGTGTAAGTGTGTGTGTGTAAGTGTGTGTGTGTAAGTGTGTGTGTGTAAGTGTGTGTGTGTAAGTGTGTGTGTGTAAGTGTGTGTGTGTAAGTGTGTGTGTGTAAGTGTGTGTGTGTAAGTGTGTGTGTGTAAGTGTGTGTGTAAGTGTGTGTGTAAGTGTGTGTGTAAGTGTGTGTGTAAGTGTGTGTGTAAGTGTGTGTGTAAGTATGTGTGTAAGTATGTGTGTAAGTATGTGTGTAAGTATGAGTGTAAGTATGTGTGTAAGTATGTGTGTAAGTATGTGTGTAAGTATGTGTGTAAGTATGTGTGTAAGTATGTGTGTAAGTATGTGTGTAAGTATGTGTGTAAGTAAGTATCGTATATACTCGAGTATAAGCAGAGTTTTTCAGCACGATTTTTCGTGCTGAAAACACCCCCCTCGGCTTATACTCGAGTGAACTCTCCACCCGCAGTGGTCTTCAACCTGCGGACCTCCAGAGGTTTCAAAACTAAAACTCCCAGCAAGCCTGGGCAGCCATCGGCTGTCCGGGCTTGCTGGGAGTTGTAGTTTTGAAACCTTCGGAGGTCCGCAGGTTGAAGACCACTGCGGCCTTCGACATCATCCAGCCCCCTCTCACCCCCTTTAGTTCTGTACAGTACTCACCTCCGCTCGGCGCTGGTACGGTGCTGCAGGACTGTCCGGAGAGGAGGTCGTCCGGTGGGATAGTGGTTCCGGGCTGCACTATTAAGCGCTTCGGGCCCGGCCCCAGAATAGTCACGTTGCCTTGACAACGACGCAGAGGTACGTTCATTGCCAACGTACTTTTGCGTCATCGTCCAGGCAACGCCTCTATTCTAGGCCCGCAGCGCGGAGAAGAGGCGCCCCCAGTGAAGATAGCAGCCCGGAACCAGTATCCCACCGGACGACCTCCTCACCGGACAGTCCTGCAGCACCGGACCAGCGCCGAGCGGAGGTGAGTACTGTACAGAACTAAAGGGGGTGAGAGGGGGCTGGATGATGTCGAAGGCCGCAGTGGTCTTCAACCTGCGGACCTCCGGAGGTTTCAAAAATACAACTCCCAGCAAGCCCGGACAGCCGATGGCTGCCTGGGCTTGCTGGGAGTTGTAGTTTTGAAACCTCTGGAGGTTCTCAGGTTGAAGACCACTGCGGGCGGATGATGACAAGAGGATGATGAAGGGGGGGGTGTGGGATGATGAAGGGGGGTGTGGGATGATGACAAGGGGATGATGAAGGGGGGTGTGTGGGATGATTACAAGGGGATAATGACAGGTGATGATGATGAGGGTCTGGATGATGACAGGCGGTGATGATGATGAGGAGGATGTTAATGACGGGGGTCTGGATGATGACAGGGGGGGATGATGTATTTCCCACCCTAGGCTTATACTCGAGTCAATAACTTTTCCTGGGATTTTGGGTTGAAATTAGGGGTCTCGGCTTATACTCGGGTCGGCTTATACTCGAGTATATACGGTATGTGTGTAAGTATGTGTGTAAGTATGTGTGTAAGTATGTGTGTAAGTATGTGTGTAAGTATGTGTGTGTAAGTATGTGTGTGTGTATGTGTGTGTATGTGTGTGTGTATGTGTGTGTATGTGTGTGTGTATGTGTGTGTGTATGTGTGTGTATGTGTGTGTGTATGTATGTATGTGTGTGTGTATGTGTGTGTGTGTGTATGTGTGTATGTGTGTATGTGTGTGTGTGTGTGTATGTGTATGTGTATGTGTGTGTGTGTATGTGTGTGTATGAATGTATGTGTGTATGTTTGTTAAAAATAAAAACAAAAAAAGGCACAGAGCAGTTTTTTTTTACTACTCACCACAAACTTGTCATCCCTTTTTTTCCTGTATCCATAAGAATTTTTCCTACAGATTTAAAGAGATAACTTGTTATACTGCTATACTTCTCTTTATACGAAAAAAAAAGGGAACATTAATTCAAATCCATTATAACCGTCACAGGTCCTAGTAGATGAAAAACAACAACAACTCTGTTACAAGAATACAACATCTGTGGCGCACGCAAACTCACCTCCCCCTCCCAAGACCAGGGGAGGTTTCAATAGTGGTAGGTTCCACTCGCCCAGTACCGACATCCCTCTTGACAAAAGTTGCCGTATTTGGCATTCTTGTTCTAGTCTGTCCTGGCTGTCGTGCTGGTGGCCCTCGCACACCATTGATTAATCTATCAGTAGTAAAGTTGAAGATAGTTGGACCATCAAGAAGTGCCGTACCCCTATCAGTACTAGGTATTGTATGTCGAAGGTGAGACTTGCCAGGATTCCTAGAGAATTATTAAATACAGAAGTTGCAAGTAAAGAGAAAAATCAAAATAAAATATTCTGTTTCTTGAGGTGAGGTTGGCAGCACACAGCATTTATGTGAACAGTATGGCTGTCCAGGCTTCACTATACATAAGATGCTTCATCAGGTCCACAAAGCTATGCTGGACCCAGACAAACTAGAAACAAACCAATTACAACAACAAGCGTCTCAAAGATACAATAATCAGAATAATCTAAAAGTTACACTTTCCTATGAGATTGGATAAACCATTTCGATAAAGCAATCCCTTATTGGCACAACCGTCTAGTACAGCATTCTATCACATAACCAGGTGCCCTCATCCCTTAGGTCCCACTCACATTTGGGCTTTACTTTGAGCATATATGCTGGGAAATGTATACCTCATGGACATTAGCCAAACATTATGTATGCAGAAGTAAATAGAGGGTTATAGAGAAAACTGCTCAACAGTGGTCACAAATGGAGAGACTCGAACCAGCACAGGACAACAGAATTTATTTTGACACAATGGATGACGCGTTTCGGCACACAGAGTGCCTTCCTCAGGTCCAGAACCCCACAAGTGCATCCGTGCATACTACCACCCAAGTAATTGCACTGTATGTTTGGACCCGAGGAAGGCACTCCCTGTGTGCCGAAACGAGTCGTCTGTTGTGTCAAAATAAATTCTATTGTCCTGTGCTGGCTCGAGTCTCTCCATTTGTGACCACTGTTGCGCAGCGCCTCTAAGACACTTTTTTTCTCTATAACCCTCGATCTGCCAAAACTGGCCTTTGCGCAAGGGTCCAGTCCCGGTCAGAGTGCGGCAGCCACAACCTACTAACATAATACACACACCAGCCTAATGTGAGCAGTGACAAGGCTTTCTAACCGATCTGGTGAGTATATCATTTCGGTGTGGTCACACTAAGTCGGTATATATAAACAAAGGGAGCGCCCCCTGTCTTTTTCTCTCCTACATCAGGATGCAGAAGTAGTGTTCTTTCGGCACATGTTTTTTTAACAAAGATAAACAGCATATGTATACTTTTCGTTTACAAGTCAATAGATTATGCATATAGTTGCCTACATGTGACCGCACGGTTGTAACAGTCCTACAGAATGCAGAAGAGTGTTAACTTGGCGCTAATCCACCTAGAAATTAGTAAATTCATTCAGTTCCAAAAAAGATTACAAACCTGCTGTTAGCCGAATGAAACTCAACCAGCTCCTGATGATCCACAAAACAATATACCTACTACCACCTATAAATTGTGTAAGTATCCCTGAGAAACCAATGGCGATGCCTAGTCTTAAAATGCCACTATAGAGCTTTTTCATATATACAAAAGCTTAAACTTTGAAGAGTACCTGTCGCAATGATCAGGCAGGAAGAGTGTGTGTAAGTTGGCTGGGCATTCTTGTAGCTTGAGACTATGCCCAACATGGCGTGATCGGGTGTCAAAATGCCTGAAAATCCAAGACTTTGCATGGGACTGACAGCATTTCAACTCCTTTACTTACAAGAATATTCATATGTTCCCTTTTCTGCATGTAGCTGTTACATGCTGAGACCCTGCACTTTTGCAAGCGAGAGTTGCTGATCTAGTCACGGATGTGATCTCAGATCTCACTGGATCTGAGATTTGTTGGCGAGACTGTCCAGGAAGGCTGGGAGTTGTAGTTTTGCAACAGCTGGAGGCACCCTGGTTGGGAAACACTGGTCTAGGTGTTCAGTCCTCCCACATAATAGAGTGCATCCCTCCAGATCAACACACAATTATTAGAGTCAGTCTCTCTTGCAGCACAATGGAGCTTGAGTGAGCCAGGGAAAGAAGCACTCAGCAATGTGACTCTTTTTCAAGTGACAGGGGCAATGGAATCCAATGGAAAAAAAACATTTTTTTAAATCTGGTGCCATAAAGTTAAAGACTTGTAATTTACTTCTATTAAAAAAAAATAATAATCCTTCCAGTATTTATCAGCTGCTGTATGCTCCAGGGAAAGGTGAGTAGTACTTTTCAGTCTGACCACAGTGCTCTCTGCTGCCACCTCTGTCCATTTCAGGAACTGTCCGCAGCAGGAGAGGTTTGCTATGGGGATTTGATCCTACTCTGGACAGTTTATTACACAGACATAGGTGGCAGCAGAGAGCACTGTGGTTAGACTGAAAAGAGCTAATCAACTTTAACTGGAGCATACAACTGCTGATAAGTACTGGAAGGAGTAGGATTTTTTTATAGAAATATTTAACAAATGTTTAACTTTCTAGAGCCAGTTGAAATAAAAAATTAAATAAAAAATAAATTCCCCACCGGAGTACCCCTTTAAATGTCTTCGAGCTTTGTTGAGAAGTACACAGGTTCTTGAAAATGTTTATTTAGGGTAGGGTCACACAAGCCATATTTTGCTGTGTATTTTCTACAGCAGATTTTGCTACTCATTGATGTCAATGGGTGGGGAAATATGCAGCAAAATATGGCACGTGTGACAGATAAAACAGATAATTTACTTATTACTTTTTTTTTCTTACATTAAAAATTACACATTCCGGAACGTAAGAAAAACTCATAACTATTGATGTAATAAAATCTAAGTTGCTGTAGAATGTGACCTTACAACTATGCAGAAGATTTATTAAGCAGAATGCAGAAGAAATTTGGCATTAATGTAGTAACACATGCTATATGTCACAGTTTTGGGGGGGAGTTATCAATGCTTTCCACAGAAAACTAGTCTTAGCGCTATGCACCTCTAGAAGTGTAAGTGTTAAGGTTAGTGGTGTGTTGGCTCATAGTAAGCACACATCTGTACATCTCTAATCCACTCCATTGCAGGGAGAGTCAAGCCAAATGGCTGAAGGGGCACAAGCTTGGGTGATCCATTTCGCCCCTTTGTTTCAACAATGTGTAAAGGGGGGGGGGGGGGGGGGATCTCAAGACCTGAACCCTAACAGTTAAAATCTTCTGACATGTCACTATCACTAAAATAGACAAACACTTGAAAGTTTCTTACCATAACTAACAAACTGCAAACTTTATTGTCTACTAAAACCCCCATATCTACACTTGAACTACAAGAACCAGCATGCTCTAGTAAGGACCTGTGACAGCCTAGCAAAGCCTACTTTAAGATACTACTACTACTATCATCATCATGCAGCGCTTTCCTTATTTAGGTGTTGCATCATTTGTACTACAACCCCCAGAATGCTCTTGCAAGGATCTGTGACAGCATACGGCAGTGGTCTCCAAACTGTGGACCTTCAGCTGGAACAAAACTTGCTAGAGCATGCTGAGGGTTGTAATACATACAATACAACACCGTAATAAGGAATGCAATGTATGATAGGAGTAGTTTTACCTTCAAGTAGGCTCTACTAGGCTGTCATAGGTTCTTAATAGAACATGCTGCTTCTTAAAGAATAGATATAGGAGTTGTAGGAGACAATAAGGCACGCTGAGGCTTGCAGTGCACAGTGATCTTATCTGTGCACTGATAGTGCTTCAAGCAGTATCCAGCCCCCCCCCCCCCACCTTAAAATGATGCTGCACCGCAGGAAAAACACAAAAACCTGATGCTTTCCCAGCATTCTCCTAAGATCCAATTCTCCTAAACTGTTCTGTTTTTGTGCTTCCTTCTTTAGGGTGCGTTCACACGCTATTATTAGCAGTGGGTTTCCCGCTGCAGGAATCCTGCTGCAAGTAAGGTACGCAACCATTGATTTAAATGGGTCCACAGACAGTCCGCAATAGTGTCAGATTTGCGAACTGTCCGCAGACCCATTTAAATGAATGGTAGCGTAACTCACAGCGGGAAACCCGCTGCTAGTTACTAGCTTGTGAATGCACCCTTAAAGGGGTACTCCGCCCCTAGCATCCTGTCAGATCGCAGAGGTTCCGCCACTGGGGACCCCTGGGATCTCTGCTGCATTACCCCAATATCATTACTGCACAGAGCAAACTCGCTCTGTGCGTAATGTCAGGTGATACAGGGGCAGGAGGATCATGAAGTCACGACCCGCCCCCTCAATACAAGTCTATAGGAGGGAGCGTGATGGCCGCCACGCCCCTTCCCATAGACTTTTACTGCTAGGGCGGGCTGTGACTTCACAAGGGGGCGGAGCCATGTCATCAAGATGCTCCAGTCCCTGTATTGCCGGTCATTACACACAGAGCGAGTTTGCTCTGTGCAGTAATGATAGCGGGGTGCTGCGGAGGAGTTCCCGGGGGTCCCCAGCGGCGAGACCACCGCGATCTGACATCTTACCCCCTATCCTTTGGATAGAGGATAAGATGCTAGGGGCAGAATACCCCTTTAAAGACAAGCAACTGATAGGAGGACATTCCTGCTCAACCAATCACAGGCTGAGACAGGACACCATTGGCTGAGAGAAAAGGTTCAGCAACCAGCTGCTTGACAGAAGCACAGAAAAGACAACTGGACCGCTCGGAGGAGAACAGGATCTGCAGCAAATCAATGGGGGACAGGGGCTAGGTAAGCATCAAGTTTTTTGTTTTTCTTCTGTGATTTATCATACATCCATATTGGCCAGGATGATGTAAATAGCTATAACTGTCTACATTACCGTCTGTAGCACTAAATTCACATGGCCGGTATGGGGGATAGATAATTATGATAACACTGTACACTGGAACATTAGAGGATTCTTTACATGGATGACACACTATGCAGCACAGGAAGGAGCATTTTTACTAAATGACTGCTAGGAAATGAAGTTCAAAGAAAACCATGTGACCGCCAGAAGCTCCACCCACCACAGATTTTCATGTAAAAAAGTGGGTGGTGAAAAAGAAGGAAAGGACAAGGAAATCAGGTCATGACTGCATTATTTTTCAAAGGAAGACATTTCATTCAACCTGACAAAAATGATGTGGAAAATGGACATAGTAGAATGCCTTTACCCATGGTGATACATTTTGCGGACTTTGTGCCTGTCTGTTGCAGTATGTCTGTGCTGTGAACAGTGTGAAGGAGATTAGTGTGTGCTGCCGCCATCTCTGGCTCTAATAACTGAAGAAATCCACTACTGTTCTTAGTGCCACCATTACTTTAGAAATTCAGTGGCTATTTTCTAAAGTAAGTACTGCTCAAAATAACATCAGAATTAATCAACCAGTAAATCTCCAGAGCAAGGGTGAGAGGTAACCCAAAGTGTCAGCTTGAAAAGTGTTCAGGAGGACCAAAACAATACAGGATTGCGTGGTCAACATTTCTGATCAGCAGAGAGAATTTTTAAAGTTCCATTGTACCAAAGTATCACTGTGAAAAAAGGGTTAAGTCTGCAATAATACAAAAACACGGATAGCAGGGTACACTTTGCACTTGCCTGTTCCTAGGTGTGTAAGGTCGAAGCGATGTCAAAGGTGATGCTGTTGGCTTGAATGTCGGAGATGTAAACCCATTTATGAATCCAGTATTAGGAAAAGGTGTCACCTAAAGAATAGCAAAGTGAACTGGAGATTAGATATAAAGGCTAAAAAAGTAAATAACGAAAAACTTTGCACTCCGTTTTCAGAATACGTGAATTTTATTTACAATCCTAAACACACAGACATTTCCGTCCTAAGACTATGTTCTCAAGGCAGAATTTCACCAAAATGTACTGTCTAATTCCACTGTCTAATTCCCTGTCTAATTTTGCGGAATTCCGTGAATGAATCCCATTGAAGTCAATGGGGTTTTGACTTTCAGCAGAATTCTGTGTTTTTAGGACACAGAATTCTACCACAATTCCGTTCAGCAAAGTTTGCTGAACTGAATAGCGTATTTTCCACCATGTGAACAGTCTAATTGGATCTTCATCAGAAATCTGAATTGTTGAGGAGGATATTGTAGATCGTAGAATTGGTCAATTGCCATGAAACAAGCTTTCTGTAGTGCGACCTATAGCAGCTATGGCATTCTATAGCAAATATAGGTTGTATTACAGTACGCATGCTTCGCGGCAATTTGCCAATTCTACCCATCAACACAATACTTCACAGCAATCTGCATTCCTGATCCAATTTGGGCAGAAACATCTACAGTCATGGCCGTAAATGTTGGCACCCCTGAAATTTTTCTACAAAATGAAGTATTTCTCACAGAAAAGGATTGCAGTAACACATGTTTTGCTATACACATGTTTATCCCCTTTGTGTGTATTTGAACTAAACCAAAAAAGGGAGGAAAAAAGCAAATTGGACATAATGTCACACCAAACTCCAAAAATGGGCTGGACAAAATTATTGGCACCCTTAACTTAATATTTGGTTGCACACCTTTTGGAAAAATAACTGAAATCGGTCGCTTCCTATAACCATCAATAAGCTTCTTACACCTCTCAGCCGGTATGTTGGACTTCGCAAACTTATTGGAAGGGCACCTTTTCCCAACAGCAATTTAAGATCTCTCCACAGGTGTTCAATGGGATTTAGATCTGGACTCATTGCTGCCACTTCAGAACTCTCCAGCGCTTTGTTGCCATCCATTTTTGGGGGCTTTTTGACGTATGTTTGGGGTAATTGTCCTGCTGGAAGACCCAAGTTCCCGGACGCAAACCCAGCTTTCTGACTCTGGGCTGTACACTGCGGCCCAAAATCCATTGTAATCCACAGATTTCATGATGCCTTGTACACATTCAAGGCACCCAGTGCCAGAGACACCCAGTGCAAAACTACCCCAAAACATCATTGAACCTCCACCATATTTCACTGTAGGTACTGTGTTCTTTTCTTTGTAGGCCTCATTCCATTTTTGGTAAACAGTAGAATGATGCGAGTTACCAAAAAGCTCTATCTTGGTCTCATCTGTCCACAAGACATTTTCCCAGAAGGATTTTGGCTTACTCAAGTTCATTTTGGCAAAATGTCTTGCTTTTTTATGTCTGTGTCAGCAGTGGGGTTGTCCTGGGTCTCCTGCCATAGCATTTTATGGCATTTAAATGTTGTCGGATAGTTTGCTCTGACACTGATGCTCTTTGAACCTGCAGGACAGCTTGAATATTTTTGGAAATTGTTTGGGGCTGCTTATCTACAATCCGGACTATCCTGCGTTGTCACCTTTCATCAATTTTTCTCTTCCGTCCACGCCCAGGGAGATTAGCTACAGTGCCATGGGTTGCAAACTTCTAGATAATGTTGCGCACTGAGCAGTGGCGTTGCGACCCGGGTGCGGGGGGTGCGGCCCGCACCGGGTGACACCAACCTAATGGGGTGACACCAAGATGCTCCGCAGCACCCCCCCTCCCCCATCTGTGCCCGGCCGGCCTCCCATCCGTCAGCCCCCCCCTGCGCTGTGTGTGCGGTGCGCCCGTCCGTCAGCAAACCCCCTCTTTCACCTTCACTGTGCGCCCGAGCGTCATCACCCCCCCCCCCCCTCACCTTCACCAGCACTGTGCCCGTCCTCCGCTTCCACGTCTGCGCCGGCCTGACGTCACACCGCATGGCCGCGCAGGAGGACGTGAGTTACGTCAATCGCACGGCGCCCGGTGAGAAGGAGCGCTGCGCTGGATGGGTGAGTGTGTATGTCTGTCTCTCTGTCTGTCTCTATCTATGCTTGTGTGTGACTGTGTGTGTTTGTGTGACTGTGTGTGTGTCTGTCTGAGTGTGTGTCTCTCTGACTGTGTGTGTGTGTGTGTGTGTGTGTGTGTGTGTGGGGGGGGGGGGGGGGGGGTGGTATAACCAGCAATCTATTGTGGGGAGACTTTGACCCATTGTGGGGAACCTGCAAGGGAACCTGTGGCCTAATGTGGGGAAACTACTACAAATGTGCGGAGTCTATGCTACCTTATGTGGGGAGTCTATGCTACCTTATGTGGGGAATCTGTGCTACCTAATGTGGGGAATCTGTGCTACCTAATGTGGGGAAATTGCTACCTAATGTGGGGTAACTGGTACCTACCTAATGTGGGGGAACTGGTACCAAATGTAGGGAATCTATGCTGCCTAATGTGGGGAATAGATGCTACCTAATGTGGGGAAACTGCGACCTACCTAATGTGGGGGCACTGCTGCCTACCTAATGCTCCCCCCCTGGCAGTAGCACCCTCATCATCCACCAGCAACACCCCCCCCCCCCAGCAGCACCTCCATCAACATATCCTGATGGTGGATGATGGGGGTGCTCCTGCCAGGAGGATGATCCTGCCGATGTATGATGGGGGTGATACTGCCAGGGGGGATGGCCAGTAGCACCCTCATCATCCTCCAGCAACACCTCCCCAGTAGTAGCACCCCCATCATCCACTAGCAACACCACCAATACCCCCCTCGTGTTGTAATAGCATCAGCTAACGGATGTTGAGGGGTGTTACTTTGGTTGTGGTATTATATTCAGAGGGTGCACTGTATGGCAACGTTATATTCAGAGGGCGCAGTTTGTGGTAGTATTATATTCAGAGGGCGCAGTTTGTGGTAGTATTATTAGAGATGAGCGAACTTACAGTAAATTCAATTCATCACGAACTTCTCGGCTCGGCAGTTGATGACTTATCCTGCGTAAATTAGTTCAGCCTTCAGATGCTCCGGTGGGCTGGAAAAGGTGGATACATTCCTAGGAAAGAGTCTCCTAGGACTGTATCCACCTTTTCCAGCCCACGGGAGCACCGGAAAGCTGAACTCATTTATGCAGGAAAAGTCATCAACTGCCGTACAGAGAAGTTTGTGACAATTTGAATTTACTGTATTTTGCTCATCTCTAAGTATTATATTCAAAGGGCGCAGTGGGTGGCAGTATTATATTCAGAGGGTACAGTATGTGGCGATATTATATTCAGAGAGTACAGTATGGCAGATTTATATTCAGGGGTACAGTATGTGGCAGATTTATATTTAGAGGGTACAGTATGTGGCAGATTTATATTTAGAGGGTACAGTAGGTGGCAGATTTATATTTAGAGGGTACAGTAGGTGGCAGATTTATATTTAGAGGGTACAGTATGTGGCAGATTTATATTCAGAGGGCGCAGTTTGTGGTAGTATTATATTCAGAGGGCGCAGTTTGTGGTAGTATTATATTCAGAGGGTACAGTGTGTGGTAGTATATTCAGAGGGTACAGTATGTGTTGGTATTATATTCAGAATGTACAGTGTGTGGTAGTATTATATTCAGTGGGTATACTGTATGGAAGGTTTATAATCAAAGAGTATAGTGTATAGTAGTATTATATTTAGAGGATACAGTGTCTGTCAGGTTTATAATAATAATTGTTTTCATATAGAGGATGAGAATGCGCTGACATAGTGAGGAGACGTCTGGGCGTCACATTCTACAGACAGAAGTTTTAGCTGGACCAGGCGGTATGTACCATCTGAATTAGATAAGGGAAGACTATAGAGAAGACGTCACCTGTAGTCACTGATATCATTGTACATTCTCCTCTCTATGTCCTATCAGAGCTGTAGTCACTTGTCAGTTCTACAGTTAGGTCAGTGAAACTACAACTCCCAGCATAACCTCACCACTGCATAAAGGGGTACTCTACTGGAAAAAAAAAAATTTTAATCAGCTGGTGCTACAAAGTTAAACAGATTTGTAAATTACTTCTATTTAAAAATCTTAATCCTTCCAGTACTTATTAGCTGCTGTATAAGCGATTCACAGAAAGTTATTTTCTTTTTTAATTTCTTTTCTGTCTGACCACAGTGCTCTGTGCTGACACCTCTGTCCATGTCAAGAACTGTCCATAGTAGGAGAAAATCCCCATAGCAAACCTATCCTGCTCTGGACAGTTCCTGACATGGACAGAGGTGTCAGCAAATAGCACTGTGGTCAGACTGGAAAGAACTACACAACTTCCTGTGGAGCATACACCAGCTTATAAGTACTGTAAGTATTAAGATTTTAAATAGAAGTAATTTTAAAATCTGTTTAACTTTCTGGCACCAGTTGATATAAAAGAAAATGTTTTCCAGTGGAGTACCCCTTTAAGTAATTCTGGGAGCTGTATATTTCAATAGTGAAAACTTCTTTAACACTTTCCTATTCTGTGGCAACTGGTATATCTGATTATTATACTGGAATTTCTCACAATGCGCTACAACAGTGGTGTCTGTCACAACAGGCTAAAAACTTACTGGGGGGAGGGGGTAGGTATGGGGGTGACACCATTTTCTACCGCACCGGGTGACACCAACTCTAGCAACGCCACTGGCACTGAGGACAAAGGCAAATCTAGATCTCTGGAGATGGACTTGTAACCTTGAGATTGTTGATATTTTTCCACAATTTTGGTTCTCAAGTTCTCAGACAGTTCTCTTCTCTTTCTGTTGTCCATGCTTAGTGTGGCACACACACACACACACACACACAATGCAATGCAATGACTAAGTGAACTTCTCTCCTTTTTATCTGCTTTCAGTTGTGATTTTTATATTGCCAACACCTGTTACTTGCCATAGGTGAGTTTAAAGGTGCATCACATGCTTGAAATAATCTTATTTTTCCACAATTTTTAAAGGGTGCCAATAAATTTGTCCAGCCCATTTTTGGAGTTTGGTGAGACATTATTTGACAATTTAGACAATTGGTTTAATTCCAATACACACAAAGGGAATAAACATGTGTATGGCAAACCATGTGTTACTGCAATCCCTTTCTGTGAGAAATACTTCATTTCAGGGGTGCCAACATTTACAGCCATGACTGTATAGTTGCATTGTAAATTAAATTCACTTATCCTAAAAACAAAGTGCCAACTTAAGTGTTACTTATTAAACATTGGGGTCCTACTTGAGTACTATCAAAGCATGAGTGCCAAATTTATGTTATATACCAACATTTTTACATGTACCTTCATTATGCCAAACTTGACATGTCCTAGCGACAGTGTTCAGACCAAGGAGAAGGAGTCGGAAGTTGTCCTGTGCACTCTTTACCCCCCCCCCCCCCCTCTTCCCACAACCTGTGTCATATGATTGAGGCACTCTCAGACTTAGATGGAGAGTTTGTCTTGATCACATGACACAGAGTCGTGAGAGAACGTGTGGAGCACAAACTTTTCTGTTGGTGGTCACTAGGACATAATAGTTTTGCATAATGACAGTGGCTATTTAAGTTAGGAAATATCGGATTCTGTGGCCTCTAACTGCAAGATGTATAGTTTATTTTTATTCTTTAATGTTTCACCATGTTTCAACAGATTTTGGCCAATTATAACATGACTGAAACCAACTATTTGTAGTATTACACCAACCTAATGCGGTGGGGGACACCTGTGTGGGGGGGAAACGCCAACCTAATGGGGGGGGGGCGGGGGACTATGCTGCCAGCCTAATGTGGGGACAGCAACCTCCAAACACTCACAAGGGACTTCAATAGGCGCAGAAAGGATGAGGAGTTATAGATGTATAAGCGATAACATTTATTTGCAGAACAACGCGTTTCGACGCCAGGACGGGCGTCTTTCTCAAGTTCATAGCAAATGTGAACAAAGGAACATATTTATACAAAAAACAGACAAAAAGGGAATCAACTCACCATGGGCGGTTACTCCGTCTGTGTCAAACCGGATGTGATAATCAGAATCACGGCGCACAGACGGAAGTAGTAAGACGGACTACATACGGACAACATAGGGTAAGTATATATAAAAATATAAATATACATATAAAAATACATAAATCAATTACTGTAAAAATCTAGCAGCAACAAGGTATACTGGTCAAATTAGTATTATGTGATGTTTTCAATTGTCTCATTCAACCCATCAGGATGGAGACATTTAAGTTTAAAGATCCAGTAGGACTCTTTATGGATTAGTTTTCGAAAACGATCTCGTTGGTCTATAGAAATAACATCAATAATAGTGAGTTTCAATAAATCAGGGTTGCTATTATGTTTGTGTGAAAAGTGACGTGACACACTATGCAAGAGGAAATTTTTCCTAATGTTGAACCGATGTGCGTTCATGCGGGACCGCACCGTCTGAACGGTGCGGCCCACATACTGTAGTCCACAAGGACATTCTAACAGATAAACTGCATAGTTGGTATCACAGTTATAATTCTGTCTGATATCTGTCTGTTTTTTGTATAAATATGTTCCTTTGTTCACATTTGCTATGAACTTGAGAAAGACGCCCGTCCTGGCGTCGAAACGCGTTGTTCTGCAAATAAATGTTATCGCTTATACATCTATAACTCCTCATCCTTTCTGCGCCTATTGAAGTCCCTTGGGAGTGTTTGGAGGTTGCTGTTACCATTACACCTTTGTGGTGGCGGGACTGGCTGCATTTTGGAAACTCTTAACAGTGTTGTGCCTGTTACACTAGCACAACTTACCGGGTAAGCGCTTCCAGTAAACTACTGTGAATTTCCACTTGCCCGATTAATGCACTATGGATCGCTTCTCTTTCTTTTGTATTAGCCTAATGTGGGGGGGAACTATGCTGCCAGCCTAATGTGGGGGGGTAAACTGTGCTAATGTGTGTATGGGGGAGGGGGGGGCGGGACCATGCTGCCAGCCTAATGTTGGGGGGGGGGGACGACTGTGCTGCCAGCCTAATGTTCGGGGGGAGCTATGCTGCCAGCCTAATGTTCGGGGGGGAGCTATGCTGCCAGCCTAATGTGGTGGGAACTATGCTGCCAGCCTAATGTGGGGGCGGCGGGACTATGCTGCCAGCCTAATGTTGGGGGGACGACGGACTATGCTGCCAGTCTAATGTGGGGGGGGGGGGGGGGGCGGACTATGCTGCCAGCCTAATGTTCGGGGGGGACGGGACTATACTGCCAGCCTAATGTGGGGGGGGGGGGGGGGGGGGGGGGAACTATACTGCCAGCCTAATGTGGGGGGGGGGGGGAACTATACTGCCAACCTAATGTGGGGGGGGGGGGGGAACTATACTGCCAGCCTAATGTGGGGGGGGGGGAACTATACTGCCAGCCTAATGTGGGGGGGGGGGGGAACTATACTGCCAGCCTAATGTGGGGGGGGGGGGGGGGGGGGGAACTATACTGCCAGCCTAATGTGGGGGGGGGGGGAACTATACTGCCAGCCTAATGTGGGGACGGGGGGGACGGGACTATACTGCCAGCCTAATGTGGGGGGGGGGGGGGGGAACTATACTGCCAGCCTAATGTGGGGGGGGGGGGAACTATACTGCCAGCCTAATGTGGGGGGGGGGGGAACTATACTGCCAGCCTAATGTGGGTGGTGGTGGGGGGGGATGAGACTATACTGACGACCTAATGTGGGGGAACTATGGTAAGGTATTGTAGCACGGTAGAGGGGTAGTCTAATACGGCAAGTATATCACAAAATCTATATTATGACTGTAAAAGTTGGGGGTCGTCTTATATACACAGTTGTCTTATACGCCGGGAAATATGGTACGTTTTGTAAAAATAACTGCAAGACCAGGATAAAAGAAGAGCAGGAACATACCAATGAAGGGTCAAGGTAGCTGTGTGCCGTAGACCAGGCCGGTGGCGTGATGAGGCTGTAGAGTGGGAACTGCTGCTGTGGACTATACACCGGAGGTAAGTAAAATGATGTTGTATAGCGTTGCTGTGTGTAAAGATTCATATCCAGAGGTCGGTAACCATTCTTTGGCAAAAAGGTATTTATCGCGATCGCCTTTGCCTTTATTCTAGCCTGAAAAAAAGTCAAGAAAAGGTAAGACTTAATACATGCATAAAAAGTATTAACAACAAAGGGGTACTCGTCCCCTAGACATTTTATCCTCTATCCAAAGGATAGGGGATAAGATGTCTGAACACGGGGGGTTCCGCTGCTGGGGACCCCTGCGATCTCCCTGCTGCACCCGGCGTTCGTTTAGAGTGTCGGGTGCAGCGCCAGAGGCTTGTGACATCATGGCCGTGCCCCCACAATAGAAGTCTATGGGAGGGGGCATGGCCGTGACGTAATGAGCCTCCACCCCGCATCGCCAGTCAACTGGCACAGGGTTCCCAGTGGTGGGACCCCCGCGTTCAGACATGTTATTCCCTATCCTTTGGATAGGGGATAAGATGTCTAGGGGCGGCGTACCCCTTTAATGATCAGCTGCTATATCCATGTATATATGTTTATATAGAAGGTGCTTCAAACTTTAAAATAGAGGGTACATGTAAAAAAAAGAAAACTAAAAAAATTTATATATTTATATATATATACACACACACACACACACACACTATATAATATAATCAGCCATTAAGCCGTTTGTGGGCAAGAATATATAAATACAATATAGTCTGGGTTTAAGATGGCTTAATGATCTGGTGCCAGAAAGTGCCCGTATCAGGAACTGTCCAGAGCAGGAGAAAATCCCCATAGCAAACCTATGCTGCTCTGGACAGTTCCTGACATGAACAGAGGTGTCAGTAGAGAGCACTGTGGACAAGACAAAAGAAATTCAAAAAGTAAAGAATTTCCTCTGTAGCATACAGCTGCTAAAAAGTACTAAAAGGATTAAGACGTTTTAATAGAAGTAATTTACAAATCTGTATAACTTTCTGGCACCAGTTCATTTAAAAAAAAAAAGTTTACCACCGGAGTACTCCTTTAATAGGGAGATCACAGAAGCAGTCTCTGTTCTTGTGCACACACAAGTTTGTCTACATTTCACTGGTTTCAGTTTCATTACATTTCTTTGCTGTATAGTATAGAGAATAAGCCTGCACTACTGTGTACAGCAAAAAAAATATATGTTGCATTCTGTTAACAAGTATAATTATTGCTATGAAAACAGATTCTACTAAATGGCATAGAGCAGAATACAGTGGTCCCTCAAGTTACAATATTAAATGTATCCAGGACGACCATTGTATGTTGAGACCATAACGCTATGGAAATCTGGTAATAGGTTCTGAAGCTCCCAAAATGTCATCCAAAAATATGTGTGAGGATCAAACAAAAATATAGTAGATAACTAATACAGATAAAGAAAGTTCTTTTATATAAAAGAAAGAAAGATCTGCTGGGAGCTGTAATCACTGTCTATGTAGAGGACAGGAGCTTCTTCAGGGTCCTGTACAGTACACAGTGTCCTAAAAAAGTAACATTGAGCCGCCCTCACCTGGTGTCCAAAGGAGCAGCTAACCCTGGGACAGGTAAAGAGTAGTAGAGAACATGTAATACCTCCCTTTACTGTAGGGGGCGCTACCAGGCACCGGTCAGTGCATGCACTTCAGTAATACAGGAGTTTTACCAGTGAATGCCCATTCTGATTGGTCAGTTCTTCCAGCCATTGACACTTTTCAAAGATCTGGACTGTCTGTACATTGTATGTTGAGTCTGGTTTCAAGTTACAATGGTCCAGAAAAGATCATTGTATGTTGAAACTATTGTATGTTGAGGTCATTGTAAGTTGAGGGATCACTGTACTCGTTCAGAATTTATTTAACATGTGTTTATCTTTTTAGAGGGGAATAAAAACATATGTTAAATGTAAACACAAACGTAGTGTTAACACAGCCTAAACAGGTCTAATACTGACAACCCAATATACCCTGGACCTGAACTGGCTGAAGCATTGTATCTTCTAACCTTAATTGGCTTTCCTTGAAACATCTTCACTTCTTCTCTTAGGTACCTGTAAGCCTGAAAAACAAAGCAGGAAAAAAAGGTAATTTTATACACTATAAATATCAGGACCAAAAGTGTGCAGCTACAAAAATAACTAGATAAAAAAAGCATAAATGCCTAAACAGGATTATGCAATCTATATTCTATTATAATACATAAACAATTGTCGATATCAGGACCTGCTGTAGCTCAATTTGTAACCGAGGGGCTGTTTGCCAAGAACAGAGTAATGAAGGTGTTTTGTTTAGCTTTTGTTTTGATTTCAGTGAAAACCAAATTTTTATAGTCACACGGCAGAATTTCTACACATCTGCACCCATTCCACGTCTGCATTCATTTGTGTGGTTTCTGGCCTATGCAGAATTAGTCCGGAATTGAAGCAGAATCCTCATGCAAAAATTCAGAAGTGCGAATGAGAGTGAGAAATTCCACTGAAGTCTATTGGGCTTTAATTCAAAGAGGAATCCGCATGCGGAAATTCTGCCATGTGAATATAGCCTTACTCTACTGAAGTTAAGGCGCATACAGAATTACCACCCAAAATGAATCGGCGCTATAACCACGTGGACATGCGCCATAACCATTGACTAAAATGCATGTTGGAGCAGAAAAGGTTAATTTATGTAGAATCTGGGAGACAAACCAAAGGCTGCTTCAACTGAATACACTTCTGAAATTTTTCCAGGCAGACATTCTGTAGTGCGAATGAGTCCTTAAAGGGGGTACTCTGGTGGAATACTTTATTTTTTTTAAATCAACTGGTGTCAGAAAGTTAAACAGATTTGTAAATTACTTCTATTAAAAAAATCTTTACCCTTCTAGTTCTTTTTAGCAGCTGTATGCTACAGAGGAAATTATTTTCTTTATGTCTTGTCCACAGTGCTCTTTGCTGACACCTGATGCCCATATCAGGAACTGTCCAGAGCATTATAGGTTTGCAATTGAGATTTTCTCCTGCTCTGGACAGTTCATGATACGGGCATCAGGTGTCAGCAAAGAGCACTGTGGACAAGACAAAAAATAAATTCCAAAAGAAATGAATTTCCTCTGTAGCATACAGCTGCTAAAAAGTACAGGAAGGGTAAAGATTTTTTTAATAGAAGTAATTAACAAATCTGTTTAACTTTCTATTATCAGTTGATATAATATTTTTTTTTCCACCAGAGTACCCCTTTAAGCTGAAAGACTGTAAACTGATATGCCTGATACGTATTATTGGCTTGTGAGTCGTAAATAATCACCAAGATAGGGCATACAGTACTAGAATAGTACATATATACAGTTGTGATCTGCAACTAGTTTCTAATGTAATGCTTAATAAATGAATAATTTACCAGTCTGCGCTTCAGCTTTCTTAAGACATAATGCAGTGCTTTTGCAAAACTACAACTCCCAGCATGGCCAGACGGCCTTTGGCTTTCCGGGCATGCTGGGAGTTGTAGTTTCGCAACAGCTGGAGGCACACTACACTGGTTGGGAAACCTTGACATAACGTAATGTTGCAATTCAGGCATTAGCCGAAAAATGTGTGTAAAGTAAGAACACTCGCTTAGAATCCTGAAAAGATGATCAAAACAACAAAATGTGCCAAAGGCTAAATAGAGCAGGTCAAAGCAAAGTGGGCTGAGAAACGAATACATTACCTGTTGTGCATCAGCTTCTGATTCAAATGTGATGAACCAATTGTCATTATAGGCAAATTCACAATGAATAAACTTCGGCAAGTTCTCTCCCTTAAAGAGGGCTTCTACCTCCTGACAAAGAAAGAAACATGATTAAATATGAAGGAAAAAAAAGCAGCATTTATGTGTTCTATTACATTCACTTTCAAGTTAAAGGAGAACTCCAGGCAAATGAAATTGCCTTTATATTAGCTGCACATGATAAAGTTATATAACTTTGCAATGTAAAGTGTCATCTTTGCTGAGCACATACCCTGTTTGCTCCAGCCAGGAAGTCCAGGAGATCTTATCACACTGATGACTGCCATAGACAGCTTTAGTGTTTGAGTCTCCCTGATTGACTAAGACAACACCCCCCGCACACTCACAGCAGCCCCTTCCTGCAGCTCACACATGAAACAAGAAACATGAAACTTCCTGGGTGAAGTGCAAGGGTGAAAGGGGATGGAGGGGAGTGTGAGGATGAAGTTCATGTTTACCCACGGACTCCATCTTCCTATACTATAGGCAGGAAGGGGCAAGTGGGGGACCCGGACCCAGGGTACTGCAGCCAGGTGCTGACCGTTTGCGAGAAGGGTTTGACTGACCATACTTTTATGCACCGTGCCCCTTTGTCGCATGTGGGCGATCAGGTAGCGCCATGCTCCTGTCGCCCAACCTAGAAAAATAACAAAGGAAAAAAAAAAAAACTAACTAGACATCCCTAGCTAGAAAACAACAGAAAAAAACTGGTCCGGAGAGAGCTCCAGACCTGTAGCTGCCTCCTACTGACACTAAGCTAAAAACTGATTAGCTCAGGTGCCTGTGGGCAGGTATATCCTGCTGGGAGGAGCTGACTTTTTTGCCTAGTTTCAGCCTCCTAGTGGACAGCAGCATAATACCCATTGTCTCTGTGTCCCCCAATGAGGCGACCGATAAAGACATATTTAACTCCTCTTGTAACTCAGCAAAGCCTCCTTGACACTTAAAGGGGTACTCTGGTGGGAAAAAAAATAATTTCTCTTCATATCAACTGGCTCCAGAACATTAAACAGATTTGTAATTTACTTCTATTAAAAAATCTTAATCCTTCCAGTACTTAGCTGATGTATGCTACAGAGGAAGTTCTTTTCTTTTTGAATTTCCTTTCTGTCTGACCACAGTGCTCTCTGCTGACCCCTCTATCTGTGTCAGGAACTGCCCAGAGTAGGAACAAATCCCCATAGCAAACCTGTCCTGCTCTTGACCGTTCCTACATGGACAGAGGTGTCAGCAGAGAGCACTGTGGTCAGACAGAAAAGAATGATTCAACTTCCTCTGTAGTATAGAGCAGCTGTTAAATACTGGAAGGATTAAGATTTTTTTTAATAGAAGTAATTTACAAATCTGTATGACTTTCTGGCACCAGTTGATTTGAAATTTCTTTTTCCCCCACCGGAGTACCCATTTAACCCCTTAAGGAGCACGGGTTTTTCTGTTTTTGCACTTTCGTTTTTTCCTCCTCACCTTTTAAAAATCATAACCCTTTAAATTTTGCATCTAGAAATCCATACGATTGCTTTTTTTTTCCGCCACCAATTCTAATTTGCAGTGACATCAGTCATTTTACCCAAAAATCTACGGTGAAACGGGAAAATAAAAATTATGCTGCGATAAAAAAGAAAAAAAAACGCCATTTTGTAACTTTTGGGGGCTTCCATTTCTACGCAGTACATTTTTCAGTAAAAATTACACCTTCTCTTTATTCTGTAGGTCCATACGATTAAAATGATCCCCTACTTATATAGGTATATAGATTTTGCCGTACTTCTGGAAAAAACCATAACTACATGCAGGAAAATGTATACGTTTAAAATGGTCATCTTCTGACCTCTAACTTTATTTACTTTGATGCGTATGGGACGGTACGAGGGCTCATTTTTTGCGCCGTGATCTGAAGTTTTTAGCGGTACCATTTTTGTATTGATCGGACTTTTTGATCGCGCATACGCAATTTTTTTGCGCATACGCCATTGACCGTGCAGTTTAATTAAGGATAAATTTTTATAGTTCGGACATTTACGCACGCTGACATACCACATATGTTTATATTTTAGTTTACTTTTTTTATGGGAAAAGGGGGGTGATTTTGACTTTTATTAGGGAAAGGGTTAAATCACATTTATAAATTTTTTTTTTTTTTTTTTGCAGTGTTATAGCTCCCATAGGGGGCTATAACACTGCACACACTGATCTTATACATGGATCACTGAAAAGCCATAGCTTTGCATTGATCAGTGTTATCGGTAGTCGATTGCTCAAGCCTGCATCACAGGCTTAGAGCAATCAATCGCCGAATGGACGCGCCAGTGGAAGGTAAGAAGACCCCCGCTCGCGTCCTAGCTGATCGGACCGCCGAATTTTCACTGCAGTGGTCATGATCAGCCGGGAAGCTTTTACTTTCGTTTTAGATGAAGCGTTCAACTTTGAACGCCACGTCTAAAGGGTTAATAGCGCGTGGTACCGCGATCGCTGCCGCGCACTATTAGCCCCGGGTCCCGGCATGAGTTACATGCCTGGACTGCCCCGATATGACACAGGGTCAGCCCGTGACCCCGCGTTATATCGTGGGAGCCGGCCAAGAACGTAAATATACATCCTTGGTCGTTATGGGGTTAAGCATTATCTAGAGCAGGGGTTCTCAACCAGGGGTACACGTTCCCCTAGGGGTACGCCAAGGGTTAAAAGGGGGTACGGAAATTCGCTGACCAATACCGAGCCCTGTATTGGCCAGTATTTGTCAGAGCAGTGATTGGACGCCACAATCCCCGCCACAGCTCACTATATTTTACTGTGGCCACTTTACGTGAGCTGCAGGGGCTGCCGGGCCTGACATGCGACGTCCCCGACGTTGCGCAGAAGTGCCGGCACAGCGTAGAAGGAAGTTACCCGTCAGTGTAGCCCTCCGACTCGGCCGAATGGAAGAGACACAGGCCTGGTAAGCATGTTAAACTAAGTGTAACACTGCAGTATGGAAGGGTGTTATCTCATATTGGCCCAGGGGGATCGGAGGGGGGAATAATGGCACAGGGGGATTAAAGGGGTACTCCGGACCTAAAAACATCAACTTGCATTGAGGGGGCAGGGTGTGACGTCACATGGGGGAGGAGTCGTGACGTCACAATACTCCGGCCCGTGGTCGTCACACTGCACACTCTGAGCCTCCAGTGCTGTAGAGAGCTCGCAAAGGTGGGTGCTGAATGACAGATCGCAGGGGTCCCCAGAGGCAGGACCCCCACGATCAGACATCTTATCCCCTATCCTTTGGATAGGTGATAAGATGTTTTAGGGCCGGAGTATCCCTTTAAGATGGAGGGGGGAATAATGGCACAAAAGGATTAAGATGGAGGGGGGAATAATGGCACAAGAAGATTAAGATGGGGGGGGGGGGGGGAGAATAATGGCACAAGGGGATTAAGTATCGCATTAGCAAGGTAAGCGCATCCCCATTATGAAATTGAGTACTTTTATAATTTATTTTGTCAGCGGGTACCTGTTTCGCACAAAGTTATGTGCGAGGTGTACCTGAGGACATACTTTGACCGTTTGAGGGTACAGTCGCAAAAAAAGGTTGAGAACCACTGACCAGTTGATCATTTTAACGGGATTATTTCAGCCTGTAAAATCTAACGGGCCTATCCTCAAGTCTGGAGTCAGACTACAGAATTTAGTACCGAAATTCCTAAGTGGAATTCTGGTCTGAAATTCTGTAGTGTAAACCTAGCCCAACAGGTAATTTATTATTAGTTCAGTGGTGGCCCAACTTCTGACCGTGCAAGTGCTGTAGCTATGTGGGGATGTAAAAACACACACACACCCCCCCCCCCATCATCATCATCATCATCAAGACATTATGCTTACTTCGATTGGAGTAGATTCAGGAACTTCACGTAAAATAACAATGCACCGATTCTGATTCGGTCTGACTTTCTCTCCTTTCTCATCCACTTGGACTAAAGGCAAAGCTGAAATGAAAGTTATACACATTTAGAGTAATGGATTTCACATACTGATTGTCTAATGCTTTCCATGTGGTACTTATACTAGCCATTTATAGATACACACACCGTCAATACAAAAAAACTATTCTAATGAATATAATCGTGAAACTATACTATAAAGTTTCTCCCTGACACACAATGCAGGTAGCTATTCATAATTACATTTAGCAACCTGAATTCGAGTGTTTCAGGCAATACAATTTCTAATCTAACCATGTACTGCACATTATATTTACTAAGTTTCTGTGATGATCACAGGAACTTTATTCCTACACCCAAAGGCAGTGTCCACCCCCCACCTGTGGCACTCTAGCTGTTGCAAAACTACAATTCTCTTCATGCCCTACAGCAGTGTTTGCCAACCAGGGTGCCTCCAGCTGTTGCAAAACTACAACTACCAGGATGCCCAGACAGACTTTGGCTCTCCGGGCATGATGGGAGTTGTAGTTTTGCAACAGCTGGAGGCAGCCTGGTTGGCAAACACTGCCCTACAGGCTATCTGTAGCCCCGGGTCATACAGCAGTAGCTTTAAAAAGGACACCAAAATGTGTAGTAAATTTACGTATATTTTTCTCAGGGAATAATGAGTGTTAGGCACATTAAACTAGCAAACCCTGTATGGGTTAATACTTACATCTCAATACATCAACTATTAAATCCATGTCAGTGCTGAGTTTCTTGACATGGTCAAGATTTGCTACAGTCAGAATTGGCACATATTGATCACTGTCCATTTGTGATATAAGGTACATGTCACTGGCGAGATTCTCTCTGGGAAAAAAATAAGTCAGGCAAATTACTCAAATCATATTCAAAGTACTGGGATCATTGTTGGTTAAGAAAACCCATCATCTAACAGCAAGAGGTAGCAGAAAAGCTGTCTGCACCTGCATACTACTTCCACTGGAGGGTTTACTAAGTGGTGATAAGAGCGGGTAGTAGGTGGTTGCCTATCCTTTGACATGAAAATTGGTTATGTCTTAAAGTGGACCAGTCATTAAAAAACAAACCAAAACACCAGGAGAATGAGCAAGGGGAAACGTGTGGTAGCTTACTTAACTCCCTGACTTGTGGCAATTTAGAGATGAGCGAATTGACAGTGATTCGATTTGTCACGAACTTCTCGGCTCGGCAGTTGATGACTTTTCCTGCATAAATTAGTTCAGCTTTCAGGTGTTCCGGTGGGCTGGAAAAGGTGGATACAGTCCTAGTAGAGAGTCTACTAGGACTGTATCCACCTTTTCCAGCCCACTGGACCACCTGAAAGCTGAACTCATTTATGCAGGCTAAAGTAAGCAACGGCCGAGCCGAGAAGTTTGTGACGAATTGAACCACTGTAACTTCGCTCATCTCTAATAATAAGTCTATAGGGCCATCCAGTGAAGCTGGACAGAAATTGCTGCGCACACTTCTCCCCATTCATTCTCCTGATGGGTGGGAGTCAGCATTGAGACCCTGGCCGATCAAATCTTTGACATTGCAAAAGTCTTAAATGGCAGGTACACTTTATACTGATTGTTAGAAAGAAAAAAAGTCAACTTCAAATAGTCCACCTATAGTTAGTTTTCTCAAAACTAAATTGGAGAACCCCTTTATTGGAGCAGTATGAACAGCATAAAAGACCAGAGAACATCCTGTCTATGGGTTTATACAGTTGGCATCCCTGAAATTTTTCTAGAAAATGAAGTATTTCTCACAGGAAAGGATTGCAGTAACACATGTTTTGCTATACACATGTTTATTCCCTTTGTGTGTATTGGAACTAAACTAAAAAAGGGAGGAAAATAAGCAAATTAGACATAATGTCACACCAAACTCCAAAAATGGTCTGGACAAAATTATTGGCACCCTTAACTTAATATTTGGTTGCACACCCTTTGGAAAAAATAACTGAAATCAGTTGTTTCCTATATTCATCAATAAGCTTCTTACACCTCTCAGCCGGGAATGTTGGACCACTCTTCCTTTGCAAACTGCCCCAGGTCTCTCTTATTGGAAGGCGCCTTTACCTAACAGCAATTTTAAGATCTCTCCACAGGTGTTCAATGGGATTTAGATCTGGACTCATTGCTGCCACTTCAGAACTCTCCAGCGCTTTGTTGCCATCCATTTCTGGGTGCTTTTTTGATTTATGTTTGGGGTTATTGTTCTGCTGGAAGACCCAAGATATCGGACACAAACCCAGCTTTCTGACACTGGGCTGTACAGTGCAACCCAAAATCCGTTGGTAATCCTCAGATTTCATGATGCCTTGTACACATTCAAGGCTCCCAGTGCCAGAGGAAGCAAAACAACCAATACATCATTAAACCTCCACCATATATCACTGTAGGTACTGTGTTCTTCTCTTTGTAGGCCTCATTCCATTTTCGGTAAACAGTAGAATGATGTGCTTTACCAAAAAGCTCTATCTTGGGCTCATCTGTCCACAAAACGTTTTCCCAGAAGGATTTTGGCTTACTCAAGTAAATTTTGGCAAAGTGTAATCTTTCTTTTTTATGTCTGTGTCAGCAGTGGGGTCCTCCTGGGTCTCCTGCCATAGTGTTTCATTTAATTTAAATGTTGACGGATAGTTCCCTGAGCCTGCAGGACAGCTTGAATATCTTTGGAACTTGTTTGGGGCTGCTTATCCACCATCCGGACTATCCTGCGTTGACACCTTTCATACATTTTTCTATTCCGTCCACGTTCAGGGAGATTAGCTACAGTGCCGTGGGTTGCAAACTTCTTGACAATGTTGTGCACGGTGGACAAAGGCAAATCTAGATCTCTGGAGATGGACGTGTAACCTTGAGATTGTTGATATTTTTCCACAATTTTGGTTCTCAAGTCCTCAGACAGTTCTCTTTTTGTTGTCCATGCTTAGTGTGGCGCGCGTACACACACACAGTACAAAGACTAAGTGAACTTCTCTCCTTTTTATTGGCTTTCAGGTGTGATATATAGCCCACACCTGTTACTTGTTCCAGGTGAGTTTAAAGGAGCATCACATGCTTGAAACAATCTTATTTATCCACAACTTTGAAAGGGTGCCAATAATTTTGTCCAGACCATTTTTGGAGTTTGGTGTGACATTATGTCCAATTTGCTTTTTTTCCCTCCCTTTTTCGGTTTAGGTCCAATACACACAGAGGGAATAAACATGTGTATAGCAAAACATGTGTTACTGCAATCCTTTTCTGTGAGAAATACTTAATTTTCTAGAAGAATTTCAGGGGTGCCAACATTTACGGCCATGACTGTATTTACACATGAGTAAAGGAAACAGTTCTACAGGTAGAGTAGTATAAACTATGGCATACCCTACCAAAAGTGTATTAATGGCTAGACCAGTGTTTCCCAACCAGGGTGCCTTCACTTGTTTCAAAACTACAACTCCCTGCATGCCCGGACAGTCAATGGGAATTGTAGTTTCGAAACAGCTAGAGGCACCCTGGTTGGGGAACACATTTATAAGACGTCAGATGGCACAGCATAGAAACATAGAATGTGTCAGCAGATAAGAACCATTTGGCCCATCTAGTCTGCCCAATAATCTGAATCCTATCAATAGTCCCTGGCCCTATCTTATATGAAGGATAGTCTATTGCTTATCGCATGCATGCTTAAACTCCTTCACTGTAATTGTATTTTCACTGTACTTCTGCAGGAAGGCTATTCCATGCATCCACTACTCTCTCAGGAAAGTAATACTTCCTGATATTACTGCAGAAATCTTTTAAACAATGTCCTCAGCGTTTTAGAATTCTGCTGATCATATACACGATAGCTGCTGATCACCCCTTCATGCATCTGACAGCTATCGCTCCTGATCCCCAACAAATGCAAGCTCTGATGGGCATACATTTGTTCTGAAGGTGGAGATGATTGCTACTGACATCTCTAGCAGTGACTTATCACACCGAGAACAAAAAGATGAGGCCCTTTTCTTTTGCATAATATTTGTAATATGACGCTGCAGACGCAACATCATCCATTTATTTCTATGGGAGCTCTGGAGACACCGACTACAGTACTCGGTACTGTGAATAGCGGCTGAGCTTTTTTTTGGCAGGACAACCCCTTTAAGGTCAACCCTATTAGCAACAAATGCCACTGTATGCAGACAGACAACTCCGATGTACTCTGCAAACCTAGCATGAGTATACCCCACAAGGAACACTGCTTCCAATAGTACACATACCGAGATAAGCAAAATTCCAGTGTTTTTTTAAGCACATCTCGTAGGTCTTCTTGACCTTCTGGTTGTGGTAGATCAACTGCCCCTAAAGAGAGAAGAAAGTAGGTTCCGGGTTATAAAAATCTAATGCTTTTCCAGTATTCTAGAGCTAAATGTCAGTGCATTACCTATACATTTTTATAGTAAAATATATTTTTGAGTAATGTTTATATCAATGTTTCACACTGATGAAAGTACCTGAATGGGTGGTTTCATGCATAGATTCATATTCTGAGTTTCCCAGAGATATCGTATTCATATCTGTTTGGTCTGACACAGAAACTGATGGAGCCTGGTCTTGTGTTAGCACAGTATTGTGTCCTTTCTGCTCATCACCACCATTGTTATCCAGCACTGGGAGGGGAAAAGAAATGAACAATCATTGTCACAGTAAGGTTGTACAATAGGACACACTTTATATCCCAGTGCTATATAAATGTATTTAAGTACGTGCAGTATATTGATATGCACTGTGGGTATGAACAACCATTGCAGAAATAGAGGGTAGAGCTTACAGACGTGACACATGGGATGGATACGCAAAGCAGCTTCTTCCCAGAATTCCCAGTGAAGCACAAGTAGCCTGTTAGCTACCACTGTGCTCTCAACTAGGAGAAACATTACCCCTTTGGTCCCAAGAAATAACACATGATGTGGTCTTGTAATCAATGTGCAATAAAAAAAATTAAATAAAAGTGTTGTTCCACCAGGATGTCCCTACCATGTAAATACATTTGCGCAGATCAGCTGATCAATGATGTATCAGATTTTAAATGACCCCAGGGATCACCCATAAGAGCCTGTTTACAGAATTTCCACAGGGAGATTCAGCTTGAAGCAGACTCCCATTATTTTCAATGAGATTTGAGGCTGCCACAAGCGGAATCCGGAATATCAACAAGGAATATCCAGAGTGTGAACAGGGCCTAACTTATAAGAAGAAGAAAATGTATCAGCTATTTACGTAAATAGGAGACTACTTAATAAATTGCTGTGCCCAGTTTACCAAAGCTAGATTTACATCGTCCAGCACCAGCTAATAAAGGGGATGCCAAGCAGGTTACTTTCCACAATGTCGTCTGCATGCAGTCATACCACTGTGTTATCCTCCTGATACAATCTCTGAAACATTGACAGTCCAAAAGAAAAAACCCTTTTCCAGATTTTCAGTCCACCATACATTATGCACAGTGGCCATTTTCTTAGAAAAGACCACCCACAAAGAAGACCACTCAAAATTCTGCACCAAAATCATACAGGGCAGATCAGCACAAATGTTTTTTCTGCTTTCTGAATAATATCAGAACTAGCATTATATTGTACCTGTTGCAGAATCAAAATGTATTATTTTTAATCTGCCACATCTGAAAGACGACAAGAGTATTCACAGTAGTAACTAGTAACTCAATTTTCTCTTTGAATTCCCTAAATTTATAAATGATAAAGATATGCATTTATAGGATTGGCCCTTTATATTGCATTAGATGTATGTGAATGCAGACAGGTATGTGACAAAACATAACATTAGGTGACAGGGCCATGCTTATGTGATCTTACAGTCTAATGGGATTGGGGATTGAGACAAGAGGTGGGGGGGGGGGGTCTACAGGCTGTATATAGGATTGGATGAAGCGGACCTGACGTGATGGTCATGGGATGGGATGGGATTATATGCCTGAAGGTTGACATATTGTTGTGTTTTCAAGGTAGGAGAGTTTGGACAGGACGAGTGTCAAAACTACCTAGTGAGGAAGGAGGTGTCTCTAAAACTATCTGATGCACAGCTAAAATAAAGTACAAAAGATCTAGTTTAAAATCAATACAAAACAGATGCAAACTAATACAATGGATCCATAAAAGGGAAAAAATAAATAAAATAAGCAGTTGATCCAGCACATTTACAAATTTACGTGTTTACGAATGTGACGTCACACGCCCGCCCATCCAATTAGCTGCAGAAGTGCCCACCTCTGCCACCGATTGGCTGAGCAGGCGTCCCTGAATACAAAGGGGTGCTGGACAGAGGGGATCAGAGCTCTGATACTGTGGCAGAAAGAAAGGCAAGTGATTTATTATTATAAACATACCTATATATACACACAATATATCAGTGGTCTTTAAACTGTGGCCCTCCAGATGTTGCAAAACTACAATTCCCAGCATGCCCGGACAGCCGTTGGCTGTCCGGGCATGCTGGGAGTTGTAGTTTTGAAACAGCTGGAGGGCCACAGTTTGAAGACTGCTGCAATATATATTATAAATAAATAGTAAATCTGTATAGTAAATCTGTATATTGTATGTCACCAACAAAGCGAATTCCAGAATGAGAGCATTGCAGCATCACTAATATACACAGAATACTTCACTATGGGAGACAAGTTTGTACCTTCTTTGGAGGAATCAGGAGGTTCATCAGGCAGCTCCTCCCAGGATTGGCCAACTGTTCCGTCAGCAGTTCCACCTGCTTCCACATGTAGCATGTGATTCCCCCATACTTTAGCATTGGGGTTTAATTCAGAAACCTTTGCTGATTCCTATAAAATAAAAGGACAATATTATGAGAAGCATCAAAAATGAAATCAATAAGAAAGAGTCACTATATAGACTTTATCTAAAGATTCGGTAAATACCACAAACGCACGAGGACACAAAATAAGGATAAACAAAGTAAACCAGATCCAGTGGTTCCAAAAAGCTGCAACAAAATATCCTATCAAAGACAGAGGACACACAAAGGGATAACATAAGATACCTTGTGTGGCTTCCATCTTTGATAAGATATTTTATCCAAAGATTTTCAAGATGCTTATATGGAAAGATTTTGTTTATTTTGGATTGAATCGAAGGGTTGCAGATTGGATAAGAGTCCATTATGACAATGACAAGGTCTAATGGCAGAATATATCTTAAAATATATAGCTATAGGGCAAAATATTACAGCTTCCACTATTATGATAACATCTGAACAGACCTCAAGGGACCATCTATCTGTGTAGTTAAAATTTGACAACTAGTTTAGTTTAAAGCCAAAACGTACAGATATATAGACTTCACACAGGACACCCAGAAGTTGGGAGCTCAATGTTCACAACAGGCACGTCTTATACGTCAGCCCTCCTGTGTGTAACTTAAAGGGTGAAATGGACTTATGCCCTATCTACAGGATAAGGGAAAAGTATCTGGTCATGGTGGGTGGAAGGGGTTGGGGGTCCCCAGCTCTCAGTGAGAGCATGTGCTGTAGACAGCACATACTCCATTCATTTGTATGGGAGCACTGGAGATGCACAAGTCCAATCCTCTTGTATAAGCACGAGTGCATCTCCAACGCTCCCATAGAAATGTGCGTCTACAGCATGTGCACCCATAGACAACCAGGGCACCTTTCAGGAGAATGCGGGGGGTCCCATGAGACACTGTGCCATAAAAATCACATTATGCTGGGTGTTGCACTGGAGGAGCTGAGGAGACAGCTGAAGCTTCATCTCTGCAGAGAGCAGCGCCCCCGTTCAATCATTTTTGCACCAAATTCTAAATGAATATCATTTAGAAAAATTACTATAGTACACAGTGCTGCAAGATAGTCCTTTTAATAGTCCTACTTCAAAAAAAGCATTTGAGGTACCATATACAGACTTGGGGCTCGTTCACACGGCAGTCTGCCCCCGTAACTTTTTGCCCGTTCTGCTATCAGTTTAATATTTTTTTTAAACTGGTTGCAAATGGCTGTAAAATAATCCCATTGATGTCAATGGGATTTTTTTTTTTTTTTTACAATCCGTTATCACCCGTTTCCTTCCTGTTCCGTTTTTTTTTTGATGGGGGAAAAAAAAAAAAACGTTGCACGCAGTATTTTTTCTCCCGTCAAAAAAAATGGGATAGAAACGGATATAAAAATTTAACATTGAAGTCTATGGCAAACGGATGAGCATATAATGTCATCCCGTTTGCACCTAGTTTTTAATATCCATTTTTCAACCGTTATTACTTCTGAGCATGCTCAGGAGGAGTGAAATCAGCAAACTCTTGCTGTGCTGTGGGACGACTACTACTACTCCCATCACGGAACAGACTTGTTTCCTTGATGGGAGTAGTTGTTTCCAGGTTGCGGGAGTCTGGGGAGGCTAGATTAATGCTTGTACTACTACCCCCATCATGGAACAGTCTGTTCCATGTTGGGGGTAGTAGTACAGGGGCTGAGGGATTGATCGCACTGGGTCTCACGTCTGAGACCCCATGCAATCAAAAGTTATTAACCAGGGGAGTGGGCGGCATGGTCCGCAACCCTGCGATGTTATCAGTGTGTTTTACTTTAATTTTCAAACACCCCGCGGGGAGCCCTGAATGGCCGGCACCGAGGGGCCATTCAGGGCTTCCTGCGGGGTTTTTAAGGTCATTATTACGAGGATTGTAATGTTGCACCACACTGCGTTGCATTCCCTGGCTGCCCTGATGCACTGCAGGAGGGCAAGATCTTTAAGTAACGCAGCAGTGGGCAATCTATATATAGCTAGCGCAGTGGGTGGCCAGACATAAAGCACTATATGTGTAATGTCCCCTAGCAGCGCTAGCTATGTTGTATAATGCCCCCCGCTGCACTAACCATGTATAATGCCCCCCGCTGCGCTAACCATGTATAATGCCCCCTGCTGCGCTAACCATGTATAATGCCTCCCCAGCGAGCGCATACATAAATCCCTTGCAGCGCTATCTGTGAATAGTATACTACCTGCAGCACATCTGCTGGCCGGGAAGCGGGCCGCATTTCGCTGCTTCTCCCGGCCAAGAGCACGATGTGCTGCTGATGGTATACTATTCACATTATCCATAGCTAGCGCAGCGGGGGGCATTATCCATAGCTAGCGCAGCGGGGGGCATTATCCATAGCTAGCGCAGCGGGGGGCATTATCCATAGCTAGCGCAGCGGGGGGCATTATCCATAGCTAGCGCAGCGGGGGGCATTATCCATAGCTAGCGCAGCGGGGGGCATTATCCATAGCTAGCGCAGCGGGGGGCATTATCCATAGCTAGCGCAGCGGGGGGCATTATCCATAGCTAGCGCAGCGGGGGGCATTATACATAGCTAGCGCAGCGGGGGGCATTATACATAGCTAGCGCAGCGGGGGGAGCGCATTATACATATAGCGCTATATGTTTAGCCCCCACTGCGCTAGCTATGTATATTGCCCACTGCTGCGCTACCTACAGATCTTGCCCTCCTGCAGCGCATAAGGGCAGACTGGGAACGCAGCGCAGTGTAGTGCAACATTACAATCCTCGCTAATGACTTTAAAAACACTGCTAAGAGCCCTGAATGGCCCCTCGGCCATTCAGGGCCCCCAGCGGGGTATTTAAAAATGGAAGTAAAACACGCATACAATGTACATCGCAGGGTTGCGGACCATGCCGCCTGCTCCACTGGTTAATAACTTCTGATCACATAGGCCTCAGAAGTGAGACCCAGTGCAATCGATCCCTCAGCCCCTGTACTACAAACCCCATCATGGAACAGACTGTTTCATGATGGGGGTAGTAGTACAAGCACTAATCTAGCGTCCCAGCCACCTGCAGACTCCCGCAGCCAGGGAACTACTACTCCCATCATGAAAAGAAGTCTGTTCCATGATGGGAGTAGTAGTAGTCCAGGCTGCAGGAGTCTGTAGACAGCTGATACTAACGGATGAAAAACTGATGCAAACGGATGCCACTAAATAGCATCCCTTTCCATCAGTTTGCACCCGTTAATAGAATGGTCCGTTTAGGAAGCAATAACGGACAAATTATAGACGCGGACAATGGCCGTGTGAACCTAGCCTTACACATCTTTAGCATGCTGAAGTTATAGTTATATGTTCTTTCTAGGTAATTTCCAAAGTGTAAATTCTGTCTTAACAGTCTAAGAGTAGTCAATCAAGTGTAAATATTTCCTTGTTATCAGTAGGTCTCAGAGGATCTCACCTATGTATATTACATTATTCATGCGGAATGCAAATAAAGGTATCTGATTATGAATTAATAATTAATACCTATGGAATAAAAAAGATCCACCTGACAACACAACAGCCGGTAGTACACAGTACTACGTCAAATGTGTAAAATAAATGACATGGTACAGTCAGACTATTATTACCCTAATGGCATTCAGTCCCTTTGTCCATTTCATGACAGTAACATGTCGCTCTAGCATACTAGGGCTGTAGCGATTAACAGTTAAAAATCGATAATAGAAATAGTTGTTGACGATTTCCATTATGGATTAGTTGTTTTGGGGGGGTGGGGCGGGGTTTTGCTGGGGGGTTTGGAGGCCTAATAACAAAGTATTCCTGCTAGTGCTTATACTTTCTTTTCCTTTTTAGCACCTCAGTCTCCCCTTGCAACATCTGCGGCCTACCTCCAGCATGGAGTGCAGTCCGGAAGCCAGCTCCACCTCCTTACCCGCCGCCTTCAGTGACCAGATCTCCCACGATCCTGAAGCCCCTTGTTTGACCAGAAGCTCCAAACTATCCTCTGTGCAGTGACAGATCTTCCTGGTGCATTGAGGAAAGCCATCACTAAGGTCTGAACTGCTCCTTTTCCCCTACAGCAATGCTCATAGGTTAACCCTTCAGTTGCTGTCCCCTATTTTCTCCGGTGTTAACCCTTTAGTTGCTGTCCTTTCGCTCTTACCCTGTTTATTTTTCAGGTGCTGTCCCCAGTTAACTTTTCATGATTCGGTCCTCAACCCCTTCCTGGTCCCCTCCAAATCATTTTATTTTAATTTTTTTACTACAATTAAATCGAACCAATGATCAGCCGACTAATCAATTTTTACAAATAATCGGTAGTTGTAGCCCTAGACTACCTTTGTGATAACTGTTTAACTTTTATTTTTTATGTTGAGGACGTAAAAGTTGAATATTTGATCAAATGCAAAGGGGGAATGCCATGCACCCTAGGGTATAGGGTAATCGTAAAAACTTACAGATTCACAGCAGATCTCAGGCCAACCCCAAATATTTCTGTTTTCAGGAGCCAGTAGCTGAAAGGAGTATTTCCCTGAGCGGATGTCAGAAATCTCTAGGTTTTCGTCACTGCAGTTGTACTGATGGTTACATTGCTGATCTTCTGATGTAGAATCATACCATAAGTAATCCACTTTATAGTCAGGCTGGACCAAGAATTGTTCGCCTGATAAAACACAGGACAGTGACAAATGCTGTTCACCTTCACACAGATCCTTGGTCTTATTTTGAGAATCTCTAAGAAGATTTTGCATCAAGTCAAGTACACACTCCTCATTACTTTGTTCTGGTTCATTGCTATCTGTAAAGCCTGCGGACAGTGTGTGGATCTCATATGATGGAGTAGCAGCATACTCATCTACCTGGTCCTCTTCATAATCATGATAGGGGACATTCATTGTACCCAATTCCGTAAAGCCACCTTCAGTAAAAGGCTGTGAGGCTTCAGACATTAACAGATCTTCATTACTGTGAGTGACAAGACTGGTGTGGTCCTGTGACTGGTCTGAAATGTCACACAGGATCCTGTTTTCCAGGCAAGCGTCATAGATTAGTTCACCATCAGTAGTGTTAAAGACAGGACTGACAAGCTTCTCGTTTACCATGTCCCCAGAATGAGAAGATGCATTCAGTTCCTGGAAATCCTCCTTCGAACTGTTAACAGGAGAGATATCAAAATATTCAACAATGAGAGGACTACAGCTCTTACGACTTGTGCCCGATAAGTCACTGTCAGAGTACCCGTTAATTATTGGCTTTGCACGAGAAGAATCAGACGTTAAAGCATCTATTACACAAACTTTCACAGCTTCCAACATGCTAGCGGGGCTACTGCTTTCATTATTTTCTATGTGGTGTGAACCATTACTTCTGAGGTGAGACGAAGCACAGTCTGGATCACATTCTTTGAATTGAGGAGAAGTACCGGTACATGCTGAGAACTTTTCAACAAGATCTATTACATCAGACTGCTCTTTAGAGATACAATTTGAAGAAGGATTCTCTGTAGTACGGTCCAGCTCTGAAGTTTCAGTATGTGTGTCTATAGTAACTAAGAAACCGGCAGTGTGATTTTGTTTATCAAGAGGTTCCGCACAAACTTCTCCATTACTTTGTTCATCACTCTCATTCCCATTCAAGCAGTTACTAAATTCCTCCAAGGTAGGTGGACAACCCTCTGTATTTTCAGATTCAACTATATCAACAATACTGTTCTTCCTGCAGTACACAATAGAATTTTCTTCGTGTTTACTAGATATTGGGGAGTCATTGATAACATGATCATCCACATGTTCTTCCAAGAAATCAACTTCAAGACTCTGACTCAAAGATTTATTACAACCCGAGTGTGAAGTGTAACACGCGCTTTCAATAGGCGATTCTGTGGTCCCATAAACTTTGTTTGAGAAATCTGATGCAGTTGTTGGTTCCCCTTCAGAAATCTCCGGTTCAGTAAATGGCAACTGAACTTGGTCAACACTGGTTTGTTGCTTTATTTCATTTAGTTCTAGCAAAGCTGTAACATCAATTATGGTTTCAGGAATACATTGTCCAGGTGGAGTAAGGAAACGTAAGCTTTGTTCCTCAGTTTTGCAATTTATTGGAACAGTATCAGTGGGATTTGTCAATGAAATGACAGGTTCCAGACAACTAGTGTTAAGAACACAGTCATGAAGTTCATTCAAGTCTTTGGTTTGAGGTCCAAGTGAAAGTAAACCTGATGGAGCAGTGTGAGGAAAACCCTCGGTCTCATCTGAATAAACTCCTATAGGCTTGTGATTTGGTACACAAAATACATTTTCCATCCCAATATCCGGAGAACTTGATGTGTCGTACACGCTTTCAGCAGCAACTGAATCCTTATTGGGTATCTTATGTTTCTCAGAAACATCTTCATTTATATCCTCCTCCTCTACTAAACAGATGCTGTAGAACGTGTTAGTCCTTAAATTCGTCACCTCTGCATCACTTTGACAAAGCAGGTTTTCGTTTATTTGCTTTCTTGCTGAACAGAAATCCAATAGGCTCCTATCCTCTGTAATATCAGCATTTTCCTCGTCTTCGCTCTGTGTTAATACGCTCTGCCATGCTTCCTGGCCGCCGGCCAAGTAGTTTGCTTTTAAGGAAAGAACTTCCTGTGAGTTCTGCTCTGGATTCACTGACACTTGATCCTGTGAGGCATGGTCATGCAGAGGCCATGCTTCTCCCATCGTAGTGTTAGAGACCAGAGCTGTACAATTGCCTGTATTTTCTATAACTGTGCATTCATGCTCTGAGGTTGGTTTAGATTCTACTTCTCTCTCTTTCTGCAAGTGATTGTATTTAGACATAACATTTAATTCATTTATGGGATTCAGCAAGTTCACCAACCTGGTTTTGCTAGATTTCAGCATTGATCCATTGTGCTCGGTGTTATCCATGCTCTTGTAGGAGGGATACGGGGAGCTCTTAAACAATCCATTACTTGTCAGCCCTGACTTTACAGAAGTTGTTGAGTTTTCTGACCCAGAGACTGGAAAAATCCCTTGAAGTGACGCGTTCTCTCCTGCGTGCGGATCTTGAATTTCACTTTGCGTAGTAGAGTTTTTCTCTAAATCTTCACATGATGTTGAATCGAACAAGCTGGTCCTTTCAAGGCTTCTGCGTGGGCATAATTCTTTGCTAAAACAGCAACCCATTGTAAAACCATGCTCTGCTAGTGCCGTGGCTGATGCTTTAATGAATCTACTATAGGAATCAGTACAGCTGGGTATAGGCCACTACCCACAAGTCAAAAATAGTAACTTCAGACAGACAAATCAAACCACATGCTATTGTCACTCAAATTACAATCCAAGACACTAAGGCCTCTGTATTGAGGAGATTTGCCAAGGCGCAGGCCAGCAGCTGCCAAAACCAGAGGGTTACTTGTTTAACTCTTACGTGTTCTATATAAACTGGGGGATGGTGCAACTTAGGGACAATAGTGTTATTTTAACAAAATTTCAAACTAGTTTAATATAATTGGCTGCCGAACCTTTTACACATTTGCCAATAGAGCAATGCAATGATCCCCAGTCTGTGGCCTTCCAGCTGTTCTAAAACTACAACAACTCCCAACATACTGAAAGGTTTATTTTTTTTTTTTTAACAGATGGAAAGTCACAGACTGGGGATTATTGAAATAGGGTAAAGGGCTGTGAGGTTGAAAATATTCACTATAGCAATGTCTTGTTAGGTCTTGTGTAGCAGTGATCTTTCAGATGAATTGGATAGTTGCAAAATCTCTGCAAAAAATCTGCCTTTTGTGACACAGTATATACTCTACATGTGAACATGTTCTTAAACTGTAATCTTTGTTATTGTATTTGGTGGTCACATCAGATCAAGGTTTTGCAATCATTGAGAAATAAAACTATGGCTATTAATTATGACACCATTTGGCACAAGCCCATGAAGTAGCTATGGAGGTGAAAGGTCACTCAGTGCTTAATGGAGTAAGCAAGCACTAAGGCTAATGTTCACATTGCAGAATGTCCACAAAGAAAATCTGTGAGGACATTCTGCAGACAGTCTCCGGAAAACGCAGTCTCAGACGGCAATGCATTCCGTGTTGAGTCCACAGAAAGAATGGAAATGTCCATTCTTTCTGTGGACACTGGAATTTGAGGCAGATGTTTCCAGGGCAGAAATTCTGCTATTTATACATTGCAGCAGAATCCCATTGAAATCAATGTGACTATGCTGCTGCTGAATCTCCATGCTGAATTCCAATGCGGAATTAAACACAGAAATGCTAAGGTGTGAACATACTGTTAAAGGCGCACTCTACCCTCACACATCTTCTCCCCTATCCAAAGGATAATTTGACATAAGATGTCTGATCGCAGGGTCCAGCTGCTGGGACCCCTGCAATTTCCACACAGCACCCGGTTTCTGAGACAAAGACGTGACTTCACGCCACCCCCCTCCATTCATGTCTATGGGATGGGGCGTTTCTCAGACTGGAGCAGCACCCGGCACAGAATGCCAGGTGCTGCACTGTAGGGACCCCCCCGATTAGACATCTTATCCCCTATCCTTTGGATAGGGGATAAGATGTCTAAGGCCGGAGTACGCCCTTAAGGCTTTAAAAGGTATTAGAATTTGTTCCCCACTAAAGTACAGCCCATGCCAACCTTTACAACAAAGTAATTTTCCTGTTCTTTCCTTTATAGGGGGAAAGAGAGGCAGGGAAATCCACAAGGCAAGTGGGCTGTGTCTGGTGTTCATGGGAATGAGCTGCTATACCTGATAAAGCCCATGGACATGAGGAATGCTGTTGGGTTTATTTCTTCTAACAAAGACTGTAAAAAAAAAAAAAAAAAAAAAAAAAAAAATAAGTATCACCTTTAGGGTACGTTCCCACATTCAGGATCATGCGCAGATTTGATGCGCTGGATTTGTAACTGCCGATTAGAAGCTGTGCTAAGTCATTTAGTTTACATTGAAATCTCCAGCAGAAAATCCTGTGCATCAAATCTGCGTACGTGTGAACGTACCCTTAAACTATAAAGTAAGCAAGGACATCCACAGAGGAAACCAAAAACTTTATGATGAGGAGGAGAAGTAGTGGGGGGGGGGGGGGTGTAAGTGGGGAACTAAAACACAAATCATATGAAAATGTAGAAATACAAGAGGTGGTTATAGTAATGTATAGCACCAATATGTTAGGCGTTAACCATGGTAGCATGAGGGATTTAGAAGAATATGGTCAAATTACACTGACACCCGAATTGCACCTGTCATATGTTCTCTATTTCTATCAGTCCACAGCACTGCTGCAAGATAGCTATCACCATAAATAGGCTTCTAGATAAGGCTATGTTCACATCTGAAACTAGCCCTTCAGTTGTAATATATAAATCGGAAAACTGGCTAACCAGTATGCAGACACAACATGGTATACACCCACTAGATCCATTAGCTTCAATCGACTGGACATGTATGCAAGTGCTTTTCTTATATGAAACCCAAAAGCTCATTTGAATATCAAAATAAAATAGAATATTAAGAAATGAAGAAGAAAATAGAGGGGAGAGCACTCCTGGTGTAGATACAGCTATTATGAAGGATACATCCGCAAGGCAGTGTAAGGATCCAGCAAGATAATTGACACCTGTGGGGTGCACATAATAGAGCAACAGTAAATGCAATCCACCAAACAAAAGAACGATAGCATGCACTCACCACATAGACTGTATCTAAGCATCCGGAGTCACTGGGAAGCATCAGGGAAGACGCCGAAGCGCTCAGAGGCTACGCCGGTCGTTTCACGCAACAATGCGCGCTTCTTCCGGCCTCTGAGCGCTTCTGCGCCGGAGGATGCGCGCAGCTTCTTCACCTGATGCTTCCCAGTGACTCCGGATGCTTAGATACAGTCTATGTGGTGAGTGCATGCTATCGTTCTTTTGTTTGGTGGATAAAATAGAATATGCTTGCATGTGTAATGAACACATTTACTTTTAGACTACGTCCAGTCGTAAGTAACTTATGCTTTGGTCACTTCTGTGGCGGAGGCTCCATTCTGGGCCAGAACGGACACTAACTGAACACAACGGATCCTACTGGCTTTTATAGGGACTGTCATTTTAAAGAATTCTAACAGTCTGATAACAGTAATGATAAAAACAAATAATGCATGCAGTGCTTTTTGTCCGGTTATTGAAAAGGATTCAGCAATAAGGAACCCGAAAGGAGCCTTTGAGAGATGGGAGAGAGAAGACAAATACTATCTATTATGTAGGTATATATTTATTTTAGGGTAGAGCAGTGTTTTCCAACCAGGGGTGCCTCCAGCTGTTGTAAAACTAAAACTCCGAGCATGTACGGACAGCCTCTGGCTGTTGGCATTCTGGGAGTTGTAGTTTTGCAACAGCTGGAGGCACCCTGCTTGGGAAACACTGGCATAGAGATACAGGAACCTCATGCCTCCCGCAATGCAGCCAACAGGTGCCCCACTGAAGGATTGGTCACACACAGAAAAGTGGTAAGGAGAAAAGTGGTTGGACCTAATGGCAGTCAGGCTACCTCTGGCAAGAACATGGAGGGCTGTTTGGCCTCCCCAAAGAAATGCCACCCCACACTATTACTGACCCACCGCCAAACCGGTCATGCTTGAGGATGTTGCAGGCAACAGAACGTTCTCCACGGAGTCTCCAGACTCTGTCACGTCTGTCACATGTGCTCAGTGTGAACCGGCTTTCATCTGTGAAAAGCACAGGGCGCCAGTGGCGAATTTGCCAATCTTGGTGTTCTCTGGCAAATGCCATACGTCCTGCACGGTGTTTGGCTGTAAGCACAACCTCCACCTGTGTATGTCAGGCCCTCATAGAGTCTGTTTCTGACCGTTTGAGTAGACACATGCACATTTGTGGCCTGCTGGAGGTCATTTTGCATGGCTTTGGCAGTGCTCCTCCTGCTCCTCCTTGCACAAAGGCAGAGGTAGCGGTCCTGCTGCTGGGTTGTTGTCCTCCTACAGCCTCCGCCATGTCTCCTGGTAGCGCCTCCATGCTCTGGACACTACACTAACAGACACAGCAAACCTTCTTGCCACAGTTCGCATTGATGTGCCATCCTGGATGAGCTGCACTACCTGAGCCACTTGTGTGGGTTGTAGACTCAGTCTCATGCAACCACTAGAGTGAAAGCACCGCCAGCATTCAAAAGGGACCAAAACATTAGCAAGGAATCATAGGAACTGAGAAGTAGTCTGTGGTCACCATCTGCAGAACCACTCCTTTATTGGGGGTGTCTTGCTAATTGCCTATAATTTCCACCTGTTGTCTGTTCCATTTGCACAACAGCATGTGAAATTGATTGTCAATCAGTGTTGCTTCCTGAGTGGACAGTGTGATTTCACAGAAGTGTCAATGACTTGGAGCTACATTGTGTTTAAGCGTTCCCTTTATTTTTTTGAGCAGTGTATGTTAAAAATAAGTTCTAACACAAGAACTAACAAAAACTAGAACAAAGTGTAGGATACTTGGGGAGCCAATGAAATAGCCTCACACATATTAGCTTTAGATGACGAATGTTAAAGAAGTTATTCCTGATCTACAGGATAGGGAACAAGTAGTTTATCGTGGGGGCACAACTTCTGGGACTCCAACCGATCAAGATAACAAAGGTGCATTGTTCCCCAAGTGAACAAAGTAGTAGCAGAATTGTGCATGCCACGCTCCATCCACCTTTATATGGGACTTCTGAACATAACAGGGCAATGTACTCAGATATGTTGAGAAGTCCCAGTCGAGCATATGCACTGCCATTCCATTTACTCAGTGTACAACTGATCTCAGTTCTCGATCAGTGGGAATTTCAGTTTTCATTCATCCCGATGATAGGGTATAACTTAATCTTATGATAACCCCTTTAACAACTAGCCTCATGGCCAAACACCTAGTCTAAATATTGTGCCTCTAAGGTAACTGGGCATCCAGCTTAAAAGGGTATTCCAGGCTTAACTAACTAACAACTATCCTGCCCATTATGAATTATGCTAGTTCCATAATTACTTGCTATACAGCTCTGCCTTGGAATGTCTTTTTCTTCATTATATGGTCCCCCCAGGTTTAGCGTTTCCTTTGAGGTCCTCCTGATGACGTTCGTCTCACAATCCTTTGCGGCTCGAGGCAGCAGCTGGTATATGGGGGCTTGGCTATTTCTTGTATTTCCTCAAAAGCCAGCCCCCTGAACGTTTGAGGTCCATCTGTATGTCCTGACGTTCCAGCGTCCTGTGATCTCGGCAATCTGCTGAATGCGGTAACGCAGGGATCACCGCCGATGGACTGCAACGGGCTGGCTTGTGAGGAGATACAGAAATAGCCAAGCCCCTGTATAACAGCTGCTGCCTCGAGCCGCAAAGGATTGTGAGACGAACGTCATCAGGACCTGAACGAAAACACTAAACCATATAAAGAAGAAAAAGAAGACAACCCACGGCAGAGTGGTATAGCAAGTAAATGTAGAACTAGCATAATTCTTCATAATGGGCAGGATAGTTAAAAGTTAGTTAATCCCAGAATACGCCTTTAAGTCCACTAAATATGGCAAACTTACAACAGGGATTTTTACGGCACTTGATCCCATAGCAATTCACTAAAACGTGTTAGCTTTACATACACAGGATCCACGCACCGACAGAACTCGCCACACATTTTGAGGCTCACAGTAATAAAAACAGATAAATATGCAAAACATTATTTCAGTGTTGTATCGGACCTGGAGGCTCACATAGGAACTGATAGGTTATTGCTTATGCCTGGTTTCACATGCATTTCCCAATGATCCAGAAAAGGACCTTTTTTGTTTGGATTATGAAGATATCCAGACCAATGAGTGCCAGCATAATGGGATTTTATTGACTATGGAAGAATTTCAGACACATAAAGCTGTACTTACAAGATGTGAACTCTCTTTGGCTTCTTGGACTTGCTGTACCTGCGGTTCAGCCACAACTTTAGTATCCTGATCTGAAGTCATGAGCCGTCTGCTTCTAGGCTCCTCAGAGAAAACGAGTCACCCTAGAAAGCTGCAAGGAAATCCCAAAATTATTTTTTTTTTTTAGAAAAGTCATTCACCAATAACATGGCAGATTAGAACAGCAGACAGGCCCACACTATATAACATTTCAATAAGAGCTAAACTAAATTTTTGCAACACAGTCTAAAAGAATGTTTAAGGGCATTCCCAAACCAGAGTAAGGGTCTATTCCCACTGCGGAATTTCCGATTGCAGAATTCTGCCTCAAATTAAAGCCCATAGACTACTATGGAATTCCGCACTCCCATTCACACTTCTCAAATTCTGCAAGCGGAGTTTCAGAAGTGTGATTGGGAGTGCAGAATCCCATAGAAGTCTATAGGCTTTAATTTGAGGCGGAGTGACGCAAGCAGAAATTCCACTGTGTGACTAGACCCTAAAGGAACTTGCAATTTAGAACAACAAGAAAAAACCCTGGTCTCTAATGGCAGGAAATTCTCAACCCCAAATGCAGTTGTGCATTTACACTGGGGGAGCAGATCCTGCGCTTGTGGTCCGTTGCTAAGGGCAATCCCCAGCATAAAATGCATACAATGGAGGATGCCTGCAGCAGACTACAAGTGCCACAATGGCATCCTACACCAGATGAAAAGTGTGGACGTGTAACATATAGAATAATACATAAATTTAGGTGCATTACTGTGGTAGATGTAGACAGTAACATACTACTAAGCCTCAAAATTATGTTAAAATTGAGACATTAGGCAGTATATCCTCATATAAAGGACATAACTGAGCCCGCACACCAACAACAAGGTTTCTCAAGTGGCACGGGACCTAACACTAAACCTACCTGTACCGTATGGGAAATACCAGGGGCCAGTGGGCAAATACAGCAGCATTAGGTCCAACTCACAGCCTGCTCCCAATTCACTCCAGTGTGGCTAAGCACACATATAATGGGAGGAGGGCTATGAGCCCCACACAAGTAGGCCAATATGTTGCCGACCTCACAAGTGCACCAAAATGATGCCTATAATAGTGATTAAGGCGCATTCAATTTGGAGTTTATACACCTCAAAATATAAGATTTGAACAACATGGGGGGGAAAAAAAAAAAAAGTCAGACCTAATGCTGCTGTAATTGCCCACTGTCTACATCTACCACAGAAGTGCACCTAAAATATATGTTACACATCCACACTTTTCATTGGGTGTAGGATGCCATTGTGGCACTTGTAGTCTGCTGCAGGAATCCCCCATTGTATGCATTTTATGCTGGGGATTCCCCCTAGCAATGGACCATAAGGGCAGGATCTGCTCCCCCAGAACTGCATTTGGGGTTGAGAATTTCCTGCCATTTGAGACGTTTTCTTGTTGTTGTTCAAATTCTTATTTTTAGAGGTGTATAAACTCCAAATTTAATGCGCCTTAATATTATAGGCAGCATTTTGGTGCACTTGTGAGGTCGGCAACATATCAGCCTACTTGGGTGGGGCTCATAGCCTTCCTCCCTACTCCCATTATATGTGTGCTTAGCCACACTGGAGGTAACTGGGAGCAGGTTGCGAGTCGGACCTAATGCTGCTGTATTTGCCCACTGGCCCCTGGTTTTGCCCATACGGCACAGGTAGGTTAGTGTTAGGTCCCGTGTTAAGATACACGTTAGCATTTGGTCCTGTGAGACTCAGAAAAATTATGGTGTAACTACAACTTACACCAAACCTCAATGTTTTTTGGGGGAACAGAGTTTGTTAGAATTTTTGCAATCACTACAAGTTGCCAAGGACCTTTTTGCTCATAAGGTATCAGTAATGTCACATGTCCGTCTTGCGAATGCTACGATTTGGGCAAGCAGATTTTGCAATGGTGTCCGAACCCAAGACAAACTCCATTCACCCCTGAATTAACAATTCACTAATCAAACCCAGTTTCCTGTTCTTATTCCTAGCTAAATCCATTTCCTTCGTGAAATTCTGAACACAGTATAAAAAGTTTCTGCGCCAAGTGGTCATAGTTTTCTCTCTCCATGGATTCTCTATCAGGAAGCTCTGGCTTTCACCGAAAGAGGGAGGAGGTGTCAGGACTCATTGAGAGGGGGAGGAAGCATTATCTGTGCATATATCATACTGAAGGCTGAAATTTTTAATGATTTCCCAGCAAGGTAACCATCAATTTAATACACAATAAGATACTACTACTCTAATAAATTGGAAAGAGGTAGAGCGGAAGTATAACTGTTATTTGAGTAGGCTAGATCCCATCCAGACTGGATAATACTGGGATTATATAGGCGGGGTAATTCATTGCTCATGCTAACCAAACATGTGCAAAAAATCCAGCACTAACCCCATGTAGTCAATCCATCCTCCTCATGCACAGACCAGCAGCTCAGACCCAAGCCTTGGTAATGCACAAAGTTTGGTCCAATCCAGCGAGTTAAAAGAATTAAACTTTAGTCCAAAGATACATGGACATTATGCATTCTTTACAAACGGTAAAGCCATATATTTGGTATCGCCGCATGCAGAAATGACCAAACTATAAAGTTTTATCTAAATGTAGTTGTATATATTAAGGGCTTTGGGGGGAGATTTATCATAACCTGTCCAAAGGAAAAATTGCTGAGTTGCCCATAGCAACCAATCAGATCGATTCTTTAATTTTTAAAGAGGCCTGTGAGAAATAGAAGTGATCTGATTGGTTGCTCTGGGCAACTTTTCCTCCAGACAATTTTTGATAAATCTCCCTCCTTTGGGTTTAACCCCTTACGGACTCCGCACATTTTGGCCTTAAGGACTTAAAATTTTTACGTTTTCATTTTTTCCTTCTCGCCTTCTAAAAATCATAACTTTTATATTTTCATCCACAGACTAGTATGAGGGCTTGTTTTTTGCGCGACCAGTTGTCCTTTGTAATGACATAACTCATTATATCATAAAATGTATGGCGCAACCAAAAAACACTATTTTTGTGGGGAAATTAAAAAGGAAAAACACAATTTTGCTAATTTTGGAAGGTTTCGTTTTCACGCCGTACAATTTATGGTAAAAATGACATGTGTTCTTTATTCTGAGGGTCAATAAAATTAAAATGATACCCATTATTACATACTTTTACATTATTGTTGTGCTTAAAAAAAATCACAAACTTTTTAACCAAATTAGTACGTTTATAATCCCTTTATTTTGATTCCCTCTAACGTTTTTATTTTTCCATATAAGCGGCGGTATGAGGGCTCATTTTTTGCGCCATGATCTGTACTTTTTTTTGATAATAAATTTTTTCTAATTTTTTTTTTAATAAAATGTATTAAAAAAGTAGCAATTTTGGCCTTTTTTTCGTTCACCGTACGGGATCATTAACATTTTATTTTAATAGTTCGGACATTTACGCACGCGGCGATACCAAATATGTCTATAAAAAAATTTTTTAACGCTTTTTGGGGGTAAAATAGGAAAAAACGGACGTTTTACTTTTTATTGGGGGAGGGGATTTTTCACTTTTTTTTTTACTTGTACATTTTTTTACACTTGAATAGTCCCCATAGGGGACTATTCATAGCAATACCATGATTGCTAATACTGATCTGTTCTATGTATAGGACATAGAACAGATCAGTATTATCGGTCATCTTCTGCTCTGGTCTGCTCGATCTCCAGACCAGAGCAGGAGACGCCAGGAGCCGGACGGAGGAAGGCGAGGGGACCTCCGTGCGGCGTTATGAATGATCGGATCCCCACAGCAGCGCTGCGGGCGATCCGATCATTCATTGAAATCACGCACTGCCGCAGATGCCGGGATCTGTATTGATCCCGGCACCTGAGGGTTTAATGGCAGACGCCCGCAAGATCGCGGGCGTCGGCCATTGCCGGCGGGTCCCTGGCTGCGATCAGCAGCCGGGATCAGCCGAGCATGACACGGGCATCGCTCCGATGCCCGCGGTTATGCACAGGACGTGCGTCCTTAAGGGGTTAAAATGTTTTCATACAAGCAGTGTGTGCAAGTGCTTGCATGTCCAGGTCTATAAGAAGGCAAAGCCTGTGGGCTGTGTCAGGTCCCTGCTGGTATCTAAACTTAGATTATGAAATACCAGTAGCAATATCAATAGGCAATCGAAAAACAGAAGTACTTTCTTTCAAAAACAAATCCCCGTCTGTCTCCAGGTTGGGTGTGGTTCTGCAGCTCAGTTCAATTGAAATGAATGGAGCCAAGTTGTAAAACCACACCAAACCTGGAGACAGACAGGGAGCTGTTTTTAAAAGAAATTAGCTGTGTTTTTTCTATTCCTGGATAACCCCTTTAAGACTGTGTGCCAGCAGTCAAAATGCTTCAGCGTTGCTAACAGGTGACATTACTGCTTGTCCCAAAAATATTATGTCAGTGTATT